>NW_007246586.1:62549-165901 GCF_000164805.1 Carlito syrichta
GAGGAAAGTTGGGGAGGGAGGAATGGTGGGAGGAGGGAGGGAGGGAGCAGAAAACAGGTGAAAGCCTGTCCAAGTGGGAAGCCCAGGTCACTGCAGCCTAATAAGAGAGAGCAAGTGAAGGCTGCCTGGGGCTCTTCTGCATCTCAGTCCTCTTCTCCACCTTGAAAGAGATGGATGGTTAATAAGGAGCCAGGAACACAGTGTCCTGTGTTCCTCAGCAAATGTGTCCATCACTTAGTTCCTCTAAGTTGTGCATAGAACTTTAATGGCTTTTGCCTGGTGATTTTGAGATACTTTGTAAATAATGATAATTAGGAACCCAAGAAGTGCTACTTGGTTGCTTAATGTGTTCATTTAGCTCTATATTTGGCACCTTGTACTTGTATGGAATAAATCTTCCACCACAAAATCTCGTTATGGATGTGTTCCAGGAAGGAGATATAAATTTTTTTTGACCATTTGCAGCATATTCAAATGAAGCTGGTGCTAATAAAATTATTCTCATGTAATTAGATATATTAAATAACGTCCCAGGTTGGTTCAATGACATGGTTGGACTGCTAATTTTTCTTCTTTCCAGGCATAGAGAGAATTCTCTCTGAAGATTTGTACCACAAATAGTCCCAGAAGCTGGCTAATTTTGGAATTGTTGCTGTGCTAAACCCAGAGCTCACCATGGCATCTAGTTTAAGAAAATAAAGTCTTCCCATTTTTCTTCTGTAAGCTCCTGACCAAGGACAGCATGTACAGGAAACGCCTTTTCTTGGAACTCTTGAGCTGAAATCCAATGTGTTGACGAGGTCCCAGCGGGGACCTCATTCAGACTGAATGAATTGACAGTCCCTTCCAGGTTTATCAGATCACGTTCCCCTTGTCTTACTTTATTTTGCACAGCCCAACTCAGGAGACCAGAATCACAACAAGAATCCAATTTCTGCAAGACAAAGGACTCAGCAGTGCATTCAGCCGTCAATTTTTCCTCATCTTTCCTTGGATCTGGGGTGATATGGAGTGAGAAAGTGGTTCTGTGTCAGATATTACTCACAGTTGGACCTCCTTGTCACGTTCTTTGGCACTGGGGGAGTATGAGTGAGCATGTATGTAAAGGTTGCAGCAGAGGGTAGCCAAGAATACTTGACATTGAACTCCTTTTTTCTCTTTACATATTTAAATTTCTCCAAATGATTTCATTCGTTGTACTTGAAAAGAAGCCTTAAACTTGAAAAGTACTGACATCATGGCTTTACCCTTGATGACAATCTTATGTAATGGTGTGGAAGAAGAGAACATTCCAAAGAAATTCCTCTCTTGTCTCTTCTGCATCTATCGCTCTGAGATCTCTGTTCTTTTTCTTGGGCTCTTGTGTGTGGGACACAGCTGTGTTTAGACACAGCAAGACCATTTCTCTCCACTGAGAGGCAGAAGAGCCAAACTGTATGACCTCAGGAGAAAAGGACGTTTCTCTCAATCTCAATGAATAAAGTCTTCTGGAAGAGAATGAATTTCTTAGCACTTGAGGATGATGCCATTTATTCCAGAGAATCCTATATGAAGTGTGTGTTGTATGTTTGTGTGTGTATGTGTCTCTTTCAAATATGTTCTCTTAAGAAGACAATACCCACAACATTTAAAAGAGAGTCCTTACAGGATCTAATTCTACCAGTGTTTAATGTGGGTCATTTGGGAATGTGTAAATGTAGTTATTTTTCCAGGCCACCAGGGAGAAAATATGGTGCGCACCTAAATGTAGGACTTTTCACACTGAAAAGGATAAGCAGACTGGAACAGACTTCCTGATTCTCATCAAGCAGCCAAGCCTGACCCTTTCATTCCAAAGGGTAATGCATTTTGTAGATCGAGTGGGAAACTAAATAGGCAACCCTCTTTAGGGATGTAGATATCTGTGCTTCAGAAAATGTTTATTGATTCTTTAGGTTCAGAACAACATTAATCATTCAAAAAGGCAAAGACCTGAGACTCAGAATCCTGGCGGCAGGAGACAGGGGAGCTGATTTTCTTTTTACAGTAAGACTTATGTCAACACATTTCTGAAAATTAATCAATAGCCAAATAGCTCTAGTGACAGATTGATCATTCTGGCAGAGACCAAAGTCTACAAGATGCCATACAATCAAAGCAGCAGTGGCACATACTGCATTTTATTTGTTACTGCTCAAAGTTCTACTGATCCTATCACATTTAATACGTCTTTTTCCATCAGCCTCTGGAGATAGAAAGATAAAAGTAACAGTGAGATGAAATCTAACCATTTCATTAGACATATAAACTTGAAGAGGGCTTACTATGATTTCATCTACCATTTTATAATAAAAATAAAGTTTTACATTTCATATCAGCTTAAAATAGATTGCATAATGTTATACTTGTAAAGTCTTTTATAAATTATAAAACACTTTTTAAACATCACTTCAGTTCTAACCTGATTTTCTTGTAGCTGTTTTTTTCTTCAAATTTTTTAAAATTATGTTTTAATCTTGAGATTTTTCTCTTATAAAATTGGTTATTTTTCAATTTGTTAATCAATACTCTCTCTCTCTGTCTCTCTCTCTCTCTATATATATATACACACACACACACACAAGTTCTTTGCAGGTTGAGCTTTGCTGTGGAAGCTCAAGAGCTTTTAACAAAAGAGCTTGGGGATAGATAGGTCAGGGTTCAAATTCCTATGTCTGCCTTTTACTGGCTGCATGACCTGGGCAGCAATTCTGGTCTCTTGAAATCTCCATTTAAGTGTAAAAGGGAATCAAAGAATCATCTATAGGATGATTGTGAGGAAAAAATGAGTTCTTTGCTTGGCATGTAGTTGGAGCTCATAATACAACTTAATGTTATGTTCATCATTATTATTACTATTACTCATATAAAAGCTCTCTGTTATTCAGCATTTTTCATCTAGAAATTTCTATCACAGAAAAATGATGCAATTCTTTTTTTTTTTTTGAGTTGGAGTCTCACTCTGTCGCCCAGACTGGAGTGCAGTGGCCGCTCCCGGCCACCGCAGCCTCGACCTGCTGGGCTCCGGCGATCCTTCCGCCTCAGCCTTCCAAGTAGCCAGAATTACAGGCATGCGCTACCACGCCCGGCTGATTTTTGATTTATTGTAGAGATGAGGTCTCGCTGCCCAGGCAGGTCTCAAACCTGCAGGCTCAGGCAATCAACTCACCTCCGCCTCCCAAAGGCACGGGATTACAGGCTGAGCCACCGAGCCTGGCTAAATGATGCAATTCTTAAAGCAAATGCTCAAAACGATGTTCACAAGGCCTTGCAAAATTCGAAATTCCCTTGAATCATCAAAGAAAAGTTATATTTCTTGAATAATACATATAGTATACTCTAATTCTTAAAAATTTTTTACTTGTATGTCACATATACCAACCCTTGACCTACTGGAATATTCAACTAATCAAATACTTGACTAGGCTGGATAATTTTAAGTTTCTTATAGTCTATGTGTTATCAGGTAAACCAACAGTTATACAGTGGCAATACATTTTAATTCAATTCTGAGTAGTGAGTGAGACTTACAAATACTAATAGTAAATAATGTTTAATAGATATGGGTAATAATTATAACACATGATGAGATAAAACTGGTTGCTTCTAAATTTTCTATTGTCTGTGATATTGCTTGACCGTTGAGACAGAATTGGCATTTACATGCTACATCATTAATCTGACAAAATTATTTACTTGTAAATAGGCTATTGGGGATTAGGTGGACAATGTCTGTACCAGTAAGGTTAGGATGAGTTATATGCTTAAAGTTCAGTGACTTAACACGCAAAAGCTTATATCTTGCTTATGCTATGTGTACAATACGATTTGGCAGGGACAGGATGGGCTGTGTAGTTTTTTATTTTATTTTATTTTAAAGATGGGTACAGTTCAGGGTTAGGTATACAAATGGTCATTGTGTAGGTAAGGTTTGGGCCTCACTTTGGTCCCCACTTCACTTGATTTGCGATCAGGTACCCTTATTGATGAAGGGTGCTCCCCTTCCCTCCCCTGGCAGTTTCCTACTACTGCCAATCCCTTTCTTATAGTATTATGATAATTATTCAGGGTCCACAGGGCTGTGTAATTTGTGATGCACAGTGCAAAATAAAAATTAGGAAGAATTTTAAGATGGTGACAATAGCGCATTAAACCAGGGGAGGGCCCTTCTGAGTGTGGGGCTTGCACAGGCTGCAGGTTCATGAAGTCAGCCTTGGGGAGGGGGCTCTGCTCCTTGTGGTCACTCCAGGACCCAGACGGTCTAAGAATTTATCTTGGTACATGCAACAGTAATTGCCAAGGCAAGAGTGATACTCGCACTTGCCACTTTTTACTATTTGCTTAAGCAAGTCTCATGGCCACCCTTAAGTTCAGAAGGATTAGAGAAAGGCACTGGAAAATTCTGAATTCCCTTCAATCATGAAAGAAAAGTTACATTCTTGAATGATATGTATAGCATAGTGTACTCTAATTCTTAAACAAATTGTTTATTTATGTGCTGTATTTACTGACCCTTGGCCTAAGTGCTTTCTTGTCATATGCTTGGAAGACAAACTGGAAATAACTGAACAGTGGGGAGGATCACCACTAACTTCCATTTTTTATTTTGTGTTGTAACCAAACTTAGGCAACTGGGGAAAGGAGGAAGGATCCCTGGATGGGAGAAACGACAGTTCCAACCATCAGTGGCAGAGATCCAAGGACAGTTCTGTACAATTGTGACATGGTAGACATTGTTGTTGCCATGCCTAAACATTAGGCACTCACTCCAGCACTTCCGTCTGAGCAACTGAGGGCTTTCTCTCAGCCTATGCACTGGGCCAGCTAAATGTGCCAGAGTGTTAACCCAAGCATCCCTCAGTTATGAGGCATGTTCTACATTAATGGTTCTCAAACTTTAGCCTGCTCCAGAATTATCTCAAGGCAATTAAAACCCACCCCCAGAAAGTTCTAAATCTAGAGGTCTGAGGTAGGGCCTGAGCATTTGCTTTTTGAACAGTTTCCTGCTATATTTATCTGGGTTCTCTGGAAAAACAGAACCAATAGAAGACTATCTGTCTATCTATTTATTTATCTATCATCTATCTAATGTTTCTAGTGAGAGATTTACTATAAGGATTTGGATCATACTCCATAATCATGGAGTATGAAAGTACTAAGAGCTGTAGTTGGCAAACTGGAGACTCAGCAAAGCCAATGATATTGTTTCGGCCTGAGTCCAAAGATCAGAAAAATAGGGGAGCTGCAGGTGTACGTTCCAGTCTGAGTCTGAGTTTGCAGTAAGGGAAAACTGATGTCCTAGCTCAGAGATAGTAAGACAGACAGAGAGACTTCTTTCTTTCTTAGCCTTGTATTCTATTCAGGTCCTCTATGCATTGATGAGTCCACCCATATTAGGGAGGGCAATCTATTGCTAATCTCATCCAGAAACACCCTCACAGACATACCCAGAAATAATGTTTAACCAAATGTCTGCGCACCTGATGGTTAAGTTGACACATAAAATGAACCATCACAAAAGGTGATGCTGATCTTGATGATCTGGGGACAGAACTCTGAGACCACTGGCTCTCCTGTCTTCCAGGGGTTCCCAGTGAGATTGAGCCTCAGTTGCCTCCAGTGGTAACCAGCTCCACCGGGTACCCTTCATTGTCTCTCTGCCATTCTGCTCTCATTTCTCCCCGAATCTCACTTGCTCTCCCCTTTCCCCTGTGATGCCCCTCATCATCACCTTTCAAGCAAATTACTTGCTCTTAAAGTCAACTTCTAGGGAAACTCAACTCATGACATTTGCCCGTGACACAACTGTGCCTGGAACTAGCCTGTCTGTGACCGTCATGTTTGAAAATGTTTATGAGCAAGAGGACACTTATTCATTGTCTTTGTTGACATAAAAGTGGTTGGTCTTGTATTTTCATTCTTAAAATGCACTTTTATTTTTAGATTATTAGGGTCGTCCACATGGCCATTGGAGCCCTGGGAAAATTATTATGTAAAACATTGCCGGTCTTTGGTTCCTTCTACTCTCTTTTCTGCTTGCTCTGCTTTCTAGTTTCTCTTTGCCTCCCAAGGCACTTGCACTACTCCTTTCTCTCTTTGTTGCATAGGAAAGCAATTGGATGATGCTACTGTCAGGAAAATATTACTGATGTGCAACAACATGGAAGAACCTGGGGGACATTGTGTGAAAAAAGCCAGGCACAGAGAGACAAAAAGCACACAATTTAACTTACATGTGGAATCTTAAAAAATCAAACTCACAGAAGCAGAGGGTAGACAGATGGTTACCAGAGGCTGGTGGTAGAGAGGGAGTAGGATTAGGGAGATGTTGGTCAAAGGACACAAAATTTCAGTTCGACAAGAAGAATACATTCAAGAGATTGTACATCGTTGTGACTACAACTGATAACAGTATTTTAAGTAGAGTAGATTTTAAGTGTTCTCACCACAAATAAATATGTGAGGTAATACATATGTTAATTAGCTTGATTTAGTCATTCTACAATGTATATATATTTCAAATCATCACATTGTACATTAAAAATATATATAATTTTTCTTTTATATATATATTCTATTTTAAAGATGTGGGGTACATTTTAGGATTAGGTATACAAGTAGACATTGTACAGGTAAAGTTTGGGTCCAAATTTTTACTTTTCTATTAAAAAAGATAGTTTCTCAGGCCACACCTTGGGAGAGCAAAGAGTCTGGTGTAGTAAGCTATCATATAATTAGCCTTTCCAAATGATTCTGATGTGCAGCTGGTCTATTGGTTGTATAAACCCTGAGTAGTGTTTTACGCAAAGAAATTCTTCTCTGATAAGAACATTCAGGCATGAATGACAGGTCAGTGGAGGACATAATTTGGGCCTCCAAATAGCTTTCCTATTACCCCTAAAATAATAATATATAAGATCAGTTTTATTATTCTCTATACTAGAATTCTCTTTAGTGTACTTGATGCTGATAATACAGGATTATGATAGTGAACATAAAGATGAAAGCTGAACTGTAGCTAAGAATTTGACTTCATGGTGTTTGTTGAGCTGGACTTTGCTCATTTTGATTAATATTTCAGGGATTGTTATAAAGCAGTAGTAATAAAGTAGTTACAAAGCCTGAGAGTGTCTCCGTGTGTGTACATTTTCCTGAGACTCAGGCAATAAACAAAATACAAATGCAGAAGGAAAGCACTGACGCAACTCAGGTGATCATCAGAGGGCACATTCTGACTCAAATAAGCTAGCTGCTGGACTTAAAAGCTCAGGCCTGTAGTATGTCCTCAAATTCCTTAGAGATGAATTTGATCGACTTTTTCTCAATAAAACTTTCTGAAAGTACAAGTCTTGGGCATATGGAAATAAGTGAAGATCAATCAAATGAGAATGGACAATGGTTATTTATTCAGAACTTCCAATATTAAGGGAGTCAGTCACCATTACTTGCATTCTGCTAGTGACTCACACGCAGGCAGAGGAGTGGGGAGATTTTGTAGTGGAACGAACATGAGGTAGTGTTCGGCTATGCGTTGATTGAAGGCTGTTGTCTTGGGGAAGTTGGAGGTGGCTCACTAGACGTGGGATACAACTTCTAAATGTGTCCCCTCAAAATTCATATGTTGAAATTCAATCACCAATGTGATAGTATTAAGAGGTGGGCCCTTTAGGAGATGATTAAGTCAGAAGGGTGGAGCCCTCATAAATGGAATCAGTGCCCTTCTCAAAGAGGTTGAGGGAGCCGCCTTGCCCCTTTTTTTGGCCTTCTGCCCTGTGAGGACACTGCATCAAGGTACCATCTTTGAAGCAGAGAGGAAGTCCTCACCAGAGACCAAGTCTACTGACATGTTGATCTTGGACTTTCAGCCTCCAGAACCATGAGAAATACCATTATCCAGTCTAAGGTATTTTGTTATAGCGGTCCCAAGTGGTTGAAGACATGGGCATCCAGTGTGATTGGTTTGGAATGAACATTTGGCTTTCTCTGGTTGGAAGAAAGTTGGTTCTAAATTGGAAGTGGGAGCAAAAATTAAGGATTAATTTTTCAAGGGATAATGAATGAAGACCTGGACATTTGGGGCTGATCATTACAGATGTTATTGTCTGCTTTTTGAACTGGTGGCTAGAGATAGTGGTCTGACTTCCTACATCTGACTTGTAGCAGGCTGGCTTCCTGGGCTGGTTACTACAGATGAGGAATTGGTTTCCTAGGCTGGTTGCTCTAACCTGTGGGTTGGAGTTTTCACATGTAGTCTGGCTGTCGTCTGTTTGCATATCCCACCTCCCAGGCATTATCTGCAAAAGCAAAGGCACCTGGCATAAGTGGAGTTACGCTGGTGCAAGAGAAGGACTTGGTCATTTATGAGTGAGTTTGTCACCCAAGCTGTTTTCAGGTTGAGAACCTCTTCTCTGTTCTCCACTTTTGTTCTCCCCCTCTGGACATGTCCAAGCAAGCAAGAGATATGCAAAGCTCCCATGGGCACAGAGAGAAATCCTAAAGTAGAAGAAAATCCTCAGGACTCCTCACTGTACCCTTTAAGTACCGAGCTGCTTAAAATATCATTCCGCTTATTGTAATTTGATGGGTGAAATTCCAGCAGGCATTTACAATTCAGATCCCATTCCTAAGGGATTCCCGTGTAGGGTCTGTTCATATGATTTATTCTGAGCCCTTCTTCACTTATGGACATGTGAGATTGTTAGGTAAAATGCACATATATGTCCAGAGATAAAGTGTCTATCATCCTTACCTCGATGAATCATTTACCAGCCCTGACGGGTTCTAATGTCCCTAGTGCTTCTGTGGCACCCCCTCTTCTGACTTGCTCCTTGTATATCATGTTCCTGTCCCCATTTCTGTCAGTCCCCTTACATCTCAAAATGTCAAGGTATTCCCCTCATCACTCATTGGAATTCAGCTGGCAGCAGGGAAGGCAGGCGTGGTTGGACAGGCCGCAGAATCATGATCCAAATACCTCCTAACAGCAAAATGGTCATGGCCTTGGTGTGCTGAGAAGGCAGGAGAGAAGGAAGAAGGGGAGCTTGAGACACCAGAGATAGGCTCTTCTCCAGACATTGATGGAGTGGAGGAGGCAGCTCCATTGGTGGGTTCGGTCCCCTTTGCGAAGAGGGAAAGGGCGCTGTTCTTCTGGCTGGATCTCCTTGTGTTTTAGGGGCATTCGCTGGGGCTGTTGCTGCAAAGGTCCACATTTCTGCTTTTCCAGACAAGGGTTTCCATCAAAGGTGAGAGTCGAGTTAGGAAAACTGATTCTGGCCTTTTGAGCCTGCATTTCTCTCATTGTTGAATCGAGGGAGAGTGTGATTATCATGACTAATTGTGTGCTTTATTTTTATTTTTTATGTTTTTTTGAGTTGGAGTCTCACTCTGTCACCCAGACTGCAGTGCAGTGGCCGCCTCAGCCTTCCAAGTAGCTGGAACTACAGGCGCGCGCTACCATGCCTGGCTAATTTTTGATTTATTGTAGAGATGAGGTCTCGTCAAGTTGCCCAGGTGGGTCATGAACCCACGGGCTCAGACAGTCCACTCACCTCAGCCTCCCAAAGGCGCGGGATTACAGGCTGAACCACCGAGCCTGGCTGTGTGCTTTATTTTTAGCTTTCAACTGATTTTCACAATGACCATAGGCATAGATCCTTGACCTCCCTAGGTTTTCCCTCCTCTTATGTTACTCCTTATCTGACCAAAACACATTTTTTGACAATGTTATAAAGAAATGTTAAAATAGGTGAAAGGAAAATGTATCATCATGAATGTAGCAGAACCATTGTTAATATTTCCTTCTATTCTTTTATACTTTAAATTATAGTTACACCAAACTTTACCTGTACAAAGACCATGTGTATACCTTACCCTGAATTGTACACCATGTCTTTAAAGTTAAATAAAAATTATGGTTGCAATTATAGCAAATATTAACTTTGTAGCTTTTTTTTTTTGTGTGAGGCATTTTCCTGTGTTGCTGAATAATCTTCACAACCATTATTTTTAATGACTTTATAATTTAAAGACATATTTCTTAGTCTCATCTATTTATTCCACCTACAAAAGATGCTGGAATTAAGATATAGGAAAATTCACTGAGAAATTCTCCTTCAATCTCCTCTTGTTATTTGCCCTTTGAAAAACTGGGTAATTTCTTTCTTAGAATAGGAAACTAGTCAGTGTCTTACAGATAAAATGCCCAAATAAAAACAAATATAAATACCAAACCCCAAATAAAAAAAAAAACTAGTGAACTCTTTTTTATTTTTAAGTTAGTATACCCATATCCTCTAAGTAAAATATTTGATTCTTCCAACTTTTGGATTAACTATCCCAAAGAGCAGCTCTTGGGCTTAGTTTCTGGAATTTGGAGGTAAATTCTTCCTCTAGCTGTCAAGTCTTGAAGTCTGCAGGAAATCCTGCTGCGACTTGGAGTCTGTGACCTCAGATCTAGTTAGAGCTACCTAATGCAAGGAACCGCAGATGTCTGAATATGCCATGGGAGAGAACTTGCAAAGACCTACAACCAGGGTACAATTGGATTAGATGTGTGGTCTTTTCTGTTTCTAGGTTACCTGGGAAAAAAAGTCACAGGCTTTATTTGATTACCCCTCACCAGATCATAGGATGAGCAGGTGAGAGAAGGTGTCTGCACTGATAGCCTCTCTTTACTGGGGCCCTCCTGGAAGTCTAACAGCCTAAGAAGGTTTTACATTCTGTGAGGTGCTATCACACTGAAGCATACAGAAATACCCACATAGGGGAAAGAAAGTACACTTTTATTTTAATGATGAAAAAAGCCAAACGATAATTTCAGAAAAGAGCATTTTCCCTTTTTTGGATAACTCATTTCCAAGTGAATTCCTCATGGCCCTCCAAGTATCTCCCCTCCCCCTTCCACTTTATCACACCAAGTCCAACTGCTGCTTCTCTAAATTTTTATTCAAATTAGGTAACTGGGAATCATCCTAGCTTTGATTTTCAGTTTTCACATCCAATAGTCACACAATTTTATAGTTCTACCATATGTAGCTTGCATATCAATCTACTTCTCCATTTCCCCACTGTGCTGCCTCACTTCATCCTCATCATTTATTAACTTAATTTCCCAGTTATCCCAATAGCCAAAAAAATCCACATACTCTCACCGCTGTCTTCACACCTCATCATGCCCTGTCTCACCATCACCCAATTTCTCCTGATCACTTGCATCAAAGGAGTCACTGTTCTCCTTTGTCTGTCTGACTGTGTCCCTCATGGGCTCACAGACCACCGTGGCTCTTTGGTAAAGTACAGGATTCTCGGCAGCGCAGACGCGGTGCTGCATAATCTGCTGCTTGCATCCCTTTGCAGCTTTAACTTCTCTCCTGCTCTACCAAATTAAAGCGTCAATTGGTAGAGTCCAGGAAAACATATTTTGAATATCTCTCTGCACAATTCTGATGTATCAGATCCATTGGTAATCATGTAGAAACCACTATTTCAAGAAGCTCAGTAGGATGCCGTGTATGTCTCAAGTTTTCTGCAATCAAGTCTCAGGAAGGGATGCATCATAATGTATTTCAGTTCCTGAGCCACCTTGGGTTGGGCCCAAGATGGAATTCTGTTATGGTTAATTCTGCATAAAAGATTTTGTTTATAGTTAAACGGCAGGGTATGAGTGCTGCTCATACTGGAAAAGATTGTATGCGATGAGCCTTCCTGTGCACTAAACCCGTGACATTATTTCCCTATCTTAATTCTGGAGCAGCAAACTTCCTTATGCCCATGTGAGTTCTTACTTTAAGAGGAAGAGAAGGGAGCATAGAAATAATACAGTGTACTGTGAGAACAAAAGAAGACTGCCCCACAAAATAACATGGCAAAAGAGCAGAAACAGAAAACATTAGGTGCCCACATCTTCAGGAATTGAGTATCACGTACACTTTCATATTTTATAATCAAACACAAGTATAGAAAATCAAAGAGATCATCAAACATGAGTATAGAAAATGCTTATTTAAAAATGTTACGGGAAAAGACAGAATGCAAAATTGTTTTTGTAATATAACTTCAATTCTGTAAAATAAGTATAGAAAAAGAACACTTTAAAATACTTATGTTAATATTGCTTCTCTCAGGTGCTGGGATTAGTGATTTCTTAAAAATTCTTTTAAAATTTTTTTCTCTTGATATTTTCCAAATGTTTGCATTAACAGATATTACTTTTGGAATCAGAATAATATAAACTTTTATGATTGTCATCGTTGGGATTAAAACAGAAAGAGACATGAAAGTGACAGAGAAGTAGACAAAGGAGATGGGGAGGGAGGGAAAGAGATGGGGAAACAAAACAAAAAGAAAGGAAGGGAGGGTGCTAGTGAGAAAAGAGGATGGTATAAGGCAAAGACATGTTTTGTTTGAAGCCTCAAGATGCATTATTTTAAGTCTCCATCTTCAGATCGGGCTTCTGCTTTTCCAAGCAGCTTACTAGTTCATCAGAAGACACTATAAGCAGATTACTCTCGTACAATTTACTGGTATTCTTTACAATAATGGGTAGAAGCAACAACTTCTTTTTGCCATCAGTACTGAAAACAGCAGTGAGCTCCTGGACCTCACTTTAAAATAATTTTCCTGTTGTTAAGTGAGTCACAAGACGGCGAAGCTCCAATATTTTAGGAAAATATTTTCTTATATCCTGTCTTTCTCTCTCTACTGTCCAGAGTCCTCTCAAATTAATCAGAGATATGAAACTCCAACCCTGAGGACCAGGTTGCTCCTTTGTCCCCAAAGTGAGGCCAGTGCTGACCTGGAGAAGGACGCCAGGCATTGTAAGATTGGCAGATGGGTTAGGCCATGAATATGCAGAGGCAGGACGAAGGGAATGACTACCCAATCCATAATGACTGAATTACAATTTTAAAATGGAATGAGTTAGATAGTTATTATCAATGTAATTATTCATAAATGTGCCTAATTATTCATAATTATTCAGAAGCATATTACTTCCCTGATTGCCATAAGTGATCTTTGAGACCAATTATACAGTTGGATTCCAGTCACAGGACTCAGTGACTATTACTCCTGTCTTGGTAAATCCAGTGCTTGGTGTCTGCCCTGACAGCATTGGGAGTCCTTTGTGTCATCTGGCCCTTTAAATACACACAACAAACCCGTTGCTTTAAGCCCAGTTGATTTCAAGGCCCCCATTGTCTCCATCCCCCTTCCCAGTCCCAAGTTCCTCTTATTTGGATTCAGGCTGCTCCTTCGAGGGCACAGGCTGCTGCTGTTTAATTAGGACTCTTGTTGTCATTCCTGCACTTGATATCTTAATAGTATTGGAGCACACATGTAGGGAAACAGACAAGAAGAGAAGAAGACTTGTACTGATAAAGGGGATAGGGAGAAGCCAGAAGCCCTGGAAGATTTCATCCTTCAGAGGATGCCCTGTTAAATCAGTGGCTTGAGATTTTCTATAAATCTAGGGGCCCTGGTACGCAGGTGAGGGAAGGCAGCCACACTGAGCTCATCAACAATAAGCTCCAGCTCACTGCCTCTGATACACATCGTGCTTCTGAGGATCATTTCAAAATGGTGTCACCTAGGAGAACATTTTCAGCTCTTTCAGAATGATTTCACTCTGACCGCAGTGTGGCAAACTATCAGACATGGGCTTGGGCTTTAGCACTCGCTGTTTGTGCGGAGAATCTCATGAACACACAGGCTGCAGCGATGGAGCCAGGGCTCAATTTCTACTTTTTTTTTTCTCCCTGGAAAACATTACAGCAATTACCATATTGTGGGGCGGCATTATCAAGTGCAAATTAGCATATAGATTAGTTCTGGGGGGCAGGGAGGAGAGGTGGGTTAAGAACTTTAAAATCATGTAACATTATGCTACATAGAGAGTGGTGTGCAGAAATCTTTCAGGTCCTGGTCGACCTAACCCTGTCTACATCAGTGGATCTGATGGGTGTCAGCTGATAAATCTAAGGAAACAAAGACAGATCTGATTGTAGCTAAAATATACCTAGGAATTGGGCAGTGTAAGAAGTTGCAGATGCATTTGGTAGATTTTAAGACTTTCACCAGCTTTTTAATTCCTTGACAGAGAATTGCTGACTTGGTTAGTAAGAACTCCCTGTAACTAATTGGGATCTCCAAGTGCAGGTTTTGCATTGGTCCAAGAAATGAAAATGGCTAAGTTTTTACGAAAGGGCTTAAAAGAAAGAGAAAAAATCATAACCCAGAATTGAGGCCTTTAAAAAAATGCAGCAAAAGATGGGATGCCAACAGGGGATAGGCTAATTTCCCACCTTCTGACAGAAGACTATAAAAATAGTTTTTTTGAAAAGTAAACATTTTTAGGACCTACTTTCTCTTTCTAGAATCTCTCACAATACAAGAGACAGTCAATCAGTCACTTGGTCATTATTTATTGATAATCTAGTGTGTGTTCAACACTGAAAATGATACAAAACATAGGATATGGTACTGGTCATCAAAGTACCCACATAAAACCTTTTGAAGAAATGACACAGATAATCCCTTGACTACTGTAGAAGAGCTCAGAGGAGAGGAAGAACTTGAAGACTCAAGCTGCCAAGAAAATTTCAGTGGGATTTGAGTGCTGACTTGGCCAAAATAGGCAAATGAGTTATGAACAGGCATTTGTGAGAATATTCCAAACCAGGGTGATGGATCACAGGATTCAGATGTGGAGGGTAGCATTGAAGAGGTGGCTTCATGAGGAGACCAGCTTGACAGACCAAAGGGTCTAAGTGGGAGTGGTGGAGGTATGTATAAAACAGGGCTCTGATACATGAGGCAAATGTCTTAACCTCTTTCAATCTTAGTAGTCTATTTAAATAGATCTATCAATAACTTCCTTGAACAATTATTGTGTAATTAATGAGATCAATTATTTTTCTATATGGAATTCCTGGCACACAGTAGGCATGCAACTTGTGCTTAATCTAAGTAATTAGTTAAATCTGTTATAGCTTCATTGAATTAGATTTTAAAAACTATTTATGGTCAGCCAGGGCCCATGTTAAGTACGCAACTTTCTCTGTAGCAAGTTACTAACCTTAGCAACAACAAAAAGTTTTTTTTTAAAAAAAAAAACACAATTCCTCTAAAAAAAAATAGCACTTCAAGTCCTTTTGGTGATTGCCTCCTCAACTATGTTAGATTGGGATGTAGGTGAAACTGCTCCAGCAAAACAAAAAATAAAGGATATGTGTGTGGGTGGGTGGATAGGAAAGACAGATAAGCTAAAATCAGCTGCACAGAGATTTCTTTCCCCTCAGTGACTTGAAAAGATAAAAAGCCAGAAGAATATGACTCCAGAGTCTGGCGGATCCACATGGCTATAAAGTGGAATGGGTCAACATGGCCTCTTTGATTATTAGAGACATTACACATTCCATGGTACATTAGGTACACTTTTTTTTTTTTTTTTAAAGAGACAGGTCTTGCTCTGTCAACCCAGGCTGGAGTGCAGTGGCATGATCATAGCTCACCGCAGCTTTAAACTCCTTGGCTCAAATGATCCTCCTCCCTCAGCCTGGCAAAGTGCTGGACTACAGGTATGAGTCATCGGACCCAGCCCACATTTGGGAGATTTTAAAACCTAACCTGGTCTCATGAATGTTTTATTAGTGGCTTGATCAAGGTACAGATTTTTCAGTGGGGTGACTGGGAATGGGCATGGGAGAGCCATTCGTAAATATGTCATTTGGCACAACATCCTGGGGCTTAGCCCCCGCATTATCCACCTTCTGGGGAAAGAAGGCCCTATCATTGATGCATTCTCTGGACCCTTTAAAATCATCAAAGTGTATTCTTTAGTATCTCTCCCTTCCAGATTCTCCAAATGCTGTGGGAGGCTGGATAAGATTTTCAATCTTGAAGAAAAGTTCCTAACACACAGTAGGTGCTTAATAAATAATTGTGGAAGGAATATTTGTTGAAAAAAATCATCACTTTTATCCAGTTTGAATCTCAGATCCTGTAGCTTTTATTGCCTGTGCTGACTTTTATGAAGTATTTTCTAACAGAAGCAGAGATAGACAAAACAAACAAACAAACAAAAAACAAAACTCAACAGGCTAAGCAAATCCCACCAAACTCAAACCTGTAGGGAGTGAGATTCCTTGGAAGAGAGTTAGAAAAAGCTCTAGTCAGAGTTTTGTGATATTGTTGGTAACAAGAAGTATGTCAGTGTGATGAGGAGGGTGTGGTTGAAAAATGCCTAGTTTGCTCATTTGCCCACTGAGCCCACATCCAGTTTTTAGGGTAGTCTGTTCCAGATCTTTTTACTCTGTCCTTATTTCCTTTGGACTGTATGTTTTACCGGAGGGTCCCCAATCCATCACTGACCCACCATCAACCAACCCTCCACAGTTCAGGACATTTTTTTCCTGCTTATTTAATTTATTTATTGCAGTATTTTTTTAAACTTGTTAGAGTTAATAAGTGATAACAATAAGAGTGAAAATTTGTCCTTTTAAAAAAGGACTCAATAATATATTTTCATTGCAGTCTTACAAGTGGTCCAAATGCATTGAGTAAGATTTGAAGGTTCTATTTCGCACATCCCAGGCTGACCTCTTCTCTCCAAGTTGTTGTCATCTTGGGAAGATGACTTCCTGGCCATGTTTCTATACATTTCCACACCTCTATACTAGTACCTAGTGACTCATATTAGTGAGGATTTATTGGGTGATTGGGTGTTTCTCTCATTTGATTCTCCCATCCATCCTGTCTTTTTTTTTGGACACCACAGGTGTTTCTCATTCATTTTACAGAGGTAGGTAACCTGAAAACAATGTCAGAGTTAGCAGAATTCTAAGTTTGGCTTATTTCCAAGTTTAGGGGCTTACGTTCTAGATACTTCTTTGGTTCTAATACTTCTTTCCTAGCAGCTGATTTAGGGATGATGTTAGCTGGCCATAGAATCATCTCTATTTAACACATTGAAAAATCGGTTGATGCAAGGTAGGATCCATAAAAGGAAAGGAGAATGCATTTGTTATTTTCATAAACTTGTTTAATATTTAGTCCTATTAGGACCAGCTTATAATTCAGTCTCGGGTTGAGAAGAGGGTAGAGAATGTTGCGTGGTAGGTGCTGAAATTGATGGCTGAGCTTGGGCTTTGTGACTGCCCACAGGTGAGGAAAGGAGTCAGAGTTTCAAGCACTAGGTGTCTGCATTTAAATAAAGAATTCTATGGGAAATAAAAAATATATGAAAAGTTAAAGTGGACATGTGAACATAAACTAACAACATCAAAAACAAAAGGGCTTTGAGTTGAAAAACTGTGAGAAGGCAGAATTGACTTGGGTAAGGTGATGGGGTTTTTTGTGAAGTGTTTGGCGCTCTTGGGCTCCTTGGGCCCTGACAGAGGGTCCTGACCACACCAGATACTTGATTTTAGTGGTAACAGGATCCAATAAAGATACAAGTCTGGAAAAAAAAAAAAGATACAAGTCTGACTTTAACTTGTGCCCTTACTGTCAGGAAGAGAGAAAAGAGCACCAGTCTATGGCCTTTCCATGTTGACAAAAACAACCCTTCCTCTAAAGGAACTTTAGGCTTAATTTGCTTTCCTCACTGACATACATTTCGAGGGTTCTCAAATAGAGAGCAGAGGAAAGGGAGGTAGGAGGTGACCTTGACTACTGTGGCTATTTGATCTTTATAACTTGCAACAAGCACAACTTATTTTATTAAAATAATAATCTAATGATTTGTTTAATGATACTTTTAAATAAATTAAATTTATTTTAAGTTTAAAGGATCTAGTCTAGGATCCATGAGCCAAAGGCCCTGGGAAGGAATCAGGTTTTATTTTTTTTCTTCCAGTTTAAATAGATTATTCGATTTAACACTTGGCATACTGTGACTTGCATTATAATTTAATTTCCCCTACAGCAGACACTTCCCTACTTAGTATGGATGTTTGAGGTTATCCAAACAGTGGGTATCTTGGTTGGTTATCCTGACAAGTTTTGAAGAAGCCTCCCCTCTCTAAGCCTTGGTTCTTTTCCTAAGAGCAGTAGCACAGTGGCCCCCAGTCCTGGATGCATTTTAAAACTGTGTGAGGAGCCTGATTCACTGGTCAGGAGAAGGGCCTGAGAGTGCTTTTCAAATGTTTCCCCGATGATTATCATGGCAGCTAGAGCTAAGCGACAGAGTGTCAAGTAAGCAGAAATTATTGGGCCATATATTATTGCTATACATTGATGTTTAAAGGAATATGGCAATGACCTTTTGTGAGGCAAACAATCAGTGCTCCAGCATCCTAATTTTTCATTTGGAAGTCTGAATACATATACAGTCATGTGTTGCTTAATGACAGGGATACATTTTGGGAAATGCATCGTTAGGTGATTTTGTCGCTGTGTGAACATCTTAGAGTGTACTTACGAAAGCTGGATGCTATCACCTACTACACACCTAGGTATATGATATAGCCTGTTGCTTCTTGGCTACAAACCTATAGAACATATTACTGAACTGAATACTGTAGACAACTGGAGCCGAATGGTAAGTGTTTGTGTATCTAAACATGTCTAAGCATAGAAAAGGTGTAGTGAAAATACAGTATAATAATCTTATGAGACCACCATCAGACATGTAGCCCATCATTGACCAAAACATGTCACTGTGCGGTGCATGACTATGTATGATATTGTATGTACGTGTGTGTATGAATAATACATGAGTGACAACACATCACAGGTTTCATTACATAAGACAGTTCCCTGAGGGCACTGAGAAGGTGTCTTCCCACAGCATTGAAAGTAAGTCCATGTATACCTATAATCTTGCAGAGGTTATTACATAATATTTGTTTATACTGATATTTAGTACACAAGGTAAGAAACATCTACAAATTACGTGAGTTTCCAGAAGCCTTATTTTTCCACCATAGCATTTTTGGTGGCATCCTTTTTTTTAAAAACAAAACAAAACCTTTTGTTATGGACATTTTCAAATGTACAGGAAAGTAGACAGAATGGTATACTCAGTCCCCATTTACTATAGTGATCAACATTTCTCCCATCTAAGTATCTTGTCTTTTCTTCATCTTATACCTTCCCTTAGAGACACTCTCAACTTTATAATTCCATCACTTTCTTTTACAAATCTTAATAATTGTTTAACATGCCATTGCCAACAACCCTTACTCATCTCTTAACTGGAGAGGCAGGCTGCAATTCCGTGTCTGGTTTGCAAGGTTTCCTGCTAAACCTAAACCCTTAAGCTATGTTCTTGCAGACTGGGACATTAGCAAGATCTCTCGATTGAATTACAGAATTGCATTCCACCAAGGATTCAGTTTTGTAGAGTACTTAACTTTGAACTACATGAGGAGGCACAGGAGTAATGGGTCTTTTCAGTAATACCATCTTTTTTTTTCCTTCCGTAAATCAAAGGCAGTATTACAAGACCTTTAGCTATGCAGCATGAATGGAGTTAAAAGTATACAGGGGCTAAGAATTTGCCCCCAAATTAAAGCAATTCTGTCATCTCCTGAAGGCTTATTCTTTGACTTGTAGTTGTTAATATGAATAATTGAGGAATCTGAAAGCTTTTCTGTGATTTGAAACTGTTGGGGGATACAGATTCAACAGTTTCCATTGCCCTAAAAGCTGAAACAAGAAATCACCTAACTCATTTCTACCTCCTGTCAGTGACCTATTTTGGGGGCTCTCTGATGTAATCACCATGCAACTGGGTGCTTGGCCCTCCAAGCTAGACGATTAGAGTTTATAGGTCACCGCTGGCTCTGAAACAGCCTGAACTCTCGGTTTGACTCTGACAATACAATAAAGAGACCATGGTAGAGAATCTCCCATTCTCAGGAAGGTCCAAGGGCAACACTCCTGGATCTGAGCAAACTTGTCTTTGCTTGGGAGCTCAAACCTGGAGGAAGTGTCTGCTTCTGACTTGGATTCAGTTACCCTCATAATTCTGTGATTCTGAACCTTGGAGTCTCAGTCCTCTGGTATCTCTTGTTCCTTCAAGAAAAATATGAATTTTCTGAAAAATTTCTCAAAGCAATATTTAATTTCATTAAAAAATAATGTTGTCTGCAAATGTGTAAGCAAAGAGAGGACTTACAGAATGGGGGGAAAGAGAGAAAGCTGTAAAAATTTAGGAACCAAAATTCTATAAAATTTTTTTTGGATGTAAGGAAACTATTCTATATCCCAGTGTTACACAAATCTATATGTGTGTTAAAATTCATGAATCCTCACACCACAAGAGAAAAACTTAATTTTACTGTGGGACAATTTAAAAAAGAAAATCAATTGATAATTGGGAAAAATAAAACCCTAACCCTAATCAAGTTTGAAAATAACTCAAATTCTGGAAAAGGAAACCACTTTAGGATTTCAATTTGAGTTTAAAATTAAACTTTTTTTTTACTTATTGTGTAAATGATAATACACTGATAGAAACATTTAAAAAGTCATCAAGAATCATCTACCTACAATAAATCATCTGCATTTTTACAAAAGGCTTATGTTCTTCAGTCAAGCTTCTCTTTTATTGGACAACTTTCACTTCACTGGACAAGGAGCAGCCTGGTTCAGACCTTCACGGGGCAAAAGAGAGGACCCAGCAAGGATTAAGAACCATGGCTTCACTCCAGACCTGTAAAATCAGAAACTGATTTTTTTTTTTTTTTTTTGAGTTGGAGTCTCACTGTCGCCCAGACTGGAGTGCAGTGGCCGCTCCTGGCCACCGCAGCCTCGACCTGCTGGGCTCCGGCGATCCTCCCCCTCAGCCTTCCAAGTAGCTGGAACTACAGGCGTGCGCTACCATGCCTGGCTAATTTTTTTTGATTTGTTGTAGAGATGAGGTCTCGCCTGCCCAGGCGGGTCTCGAACCCGCGGGCTCAGGGAATCCACTCACCTCAGCCTCACAGAAACTGCATTTTAGTAAGATAGGCTTAGGTGATCCAAATGCACATTAAAGTTTGAGAACAAGGCTGGGAGTGGTGGCTCACACATACAATCCCAGTTTTGGGAGGCCGAGGTGAGAGGATTGTCTGAGCCCATGGGTTCGAGAGCTCGTGGGCAACTTGGCGAGACCTCATCTATACAGCAAATAAAAAAATTAGTTAGGCATTGTGGCGCATGCCTGTAGTTCCAGCTACTTGGAAGGTGAGGTGGAAGGATCACCGGAGACCAGCAGGTTGAGGCTGTGGTGGCCATGAGTGTGCCACTGCACTCAAACCTGGGTGACAGAGTGATTTTGACTCATTAAAAAAAAAAGTTTGAGAACTGTTGCTGATTCCTGGTTGCCCTGCAGATTGATGCCAAGGCTTCGGAAACTCCTTCTCCTCTGAGGGTGGCGACAGCACACACACCTCTGCTGTTCCCTGCAGGTGAGAGTGAGGGTGTTTTCCCGTCTCTCTTCCTCAGGGTACCCTCCAGCAAAATGAGATCTGGATACTAGAGTTCCCAAGGTAGCTGCGCTTAACTTCATTCTTAGTATCACAGGCAGTATTTGAGGATTACTTCCCTTGTGCTTTTCTTTTTTTGAGTTGGAGTCTCGCTCTGTCACCCAGGCTGGGGTGCCGTGGCACGCTCATGGCCATCTTAATCTCAACCTGCTGAGCTCAGGTGATTCTTCTGCTTCAGCTTTCCAAGTAGCTGAAACTACGGGCACGCAACACCATGCCCAGCTAATTAAAAAAATTTTTTTTGTAGAGATGAGGTCTCACCATTGGTCTCAGGTTGGTCTCGAACCCCCGAGATCAGGTAATCCTCTTCCTCTGTCTCCCAAAGTGCTGGGATTACAGGCGTGAGTCACTGCGCCTGGTCTTTTTATTTTATTTTATTTTATTTTATTTTTGAGTTGGAGTCTCACTCTGTCGCCCAGACTGGAGTGCAGTGGCCGCTCCCGGCCACCGCAGCCTCGACCTGCTGGGCTCCGGCGATCCTTCCGCCTCAGCCTTCCAAGTAGCCGGAATTACAGGCATGCGCTACCATGCCCTGCTGATTTTTTGATTGATTGTAGAGAAGAGGTCTCGCTGCCCAGGCGGGTCTCGAACCCGCGGGCTCAGGCAATCCACTCACCTCAGCCTCCCAAAGGCGCGGGATTACAGGCTGAGCCACCGAGCCCGGCTGTCTTTTTTTTTTTTTTTTTAATTTAAGTTTTAAAAATTATTTTCTAGCTGGTTGAGGAGAACAGGCTGACATGTATGGGTGCAAGGAGCATCTGGAAGAAGTGTGGCATTTCATCTGAAGTTATGAAAGGCTCCAGTCAGCAAGGATAGGTGCCCGGGGCAGAAAACTTTCTTGTCTTGCATTGCTTGATAGAAACAGAACTGTTCCATGTAGAGTTGCTGTGTTCACACACCGTTGTGCATAGGTTTGTCAGTCCTCGAGGCAGAGGCAGATTTGTCATGAATGTTTTGTCCTGGGCATGCTTTCTGACTACTTATGTCCAGATGAAATTATCTTTATGGGGCCCAGGTGTTAGTACAGAGAGGACACCATAGCTTTCTATTGCTAGTTGAGCCTCTCATACAAGCCTCTAGACCAGCTGGTGTGTCCCTATGGGCGGCATGACTAGGTCCATATGCCTTTAACTTTATGCAGAAAAAAATCCCAGTGAAAGCATGAGTTAACACCGACTGAAATTACTTCCATCATATATTTTTCTTTTTAATTAATATATTTCATGACCAGTTAACCAGCAGTCTGTTATCCTTCTAATAAAGAAAAAAGATATTATAACCAATAAAATATATTTATTGCTCTTATTTGAAGTCTTAATTAAGACTCATTCTTTGTGAAAGTTTTTCCAAAACATTGTCAGAAGCGGACAATAAAAAGGGAGCGATGCCCTTTTTTGTTAAAAAGGAACATCTTCTCTTATGCAAGAGATAAAAGCATAAGTCTGTAAAAAAATATGGATATCTTTACTTGGTGTAGATTTTGTATATAGCTCATGTATGTACAGAATCATTCTCAAATTTGGGAAATTCAGAAACTTTTGCTTTTGTCAATGCAATATAAGAGATATAATGCAGCACAAACATAAGAAAATTCAGGTTGTACTCCTTTAAATGTAAAATATGCTATGAGAAAAGGGATTTAGAGCCTGCAGTGCCAACCTACATGAGCAGACTATATATTTCTAAAGATATGGCTTTATTATATATTTATATACATAAATATAAATATATATTATTTATTTCTAAAGCTATGGCTATTATTCTTACTGAAAGCTTACAATATCGTGGGTTCCAGGAGTCGGAATCTGTGTAACAGATCTACATTGTTGAAGACTCCACGTAAGACAGTTAAAGAAATGGCTCAATGATTTCATTCAGAGTGGCTAAATATCCATTAGCCAGAATAAGTAAACAAATTCTAAAGCAAAGGGTGTGTTTAGAGCTTTTCCTCTGTGAAGTGGGAGCTCTTGGTTTACTCATCAGAGAAGATGGAGCAGAAGATCTGAAGTCATTGCATCTGCTACCATCACTAGGGTTGGTCGTCACATTTGGAATTTTTTCTAGCTTCTCCTATTTGATCAATTACCTTGAAATACTTGATTATGCTTCCCAATATTCGATTCAGGTATGAAAATAAAATCGTACATCGTGTTAGGAGTGAAATAGAGTCTTAGAACGATTCTACTTTATTCAGTTTTTCATGTGGGAGAAAGAAGGTGAGAAGAGCTGAAATAATTTGCTTGAGGCAGCGCAACTAGCTCGTGGCAAAACTGGGACTAGATTTCACCTCATTCTGCCTTGTGATTTTAGAACTGAAGGAAGCTAAATTCCCATTTGTACAGCCCATTTGATCAATGGACATTAAAAGTTCTGCATAACGTGCTAGTTAACTTGCTGATTGCCAGTACTTAGTCAACTGGGGTAAATCCAAAATGTGTTTGATATACCCCAGTAAACAAAAAGGGCACGCTTTTCAGTAAGCTGAAGCTAAAGACATATTTACTTTTAGGCAAAAGACTATTTCTAAAGGCATTATGACAATCTCTGAATCTAAATCAGTGTGGATTCTGTTAAACTATTTAAAATATTGGATCGATTCTGATTACTTTGGCAATAAAGTCATTTAATAAATGGTGGAAAAACCTACCAAAATTTATACAATGTTCAGAATTCTACCCAGATTGCATATGAGTTTTGGAAAATCCTATCATATTCATTATTATAAATTATTTCTCACAACTATATAACAATATATTTTGCAAATATGAAAGGCAAGAGACACTATGAAATGCCAGTAATCTTTGAACATTCCGAAAGGTAATTTTATTTCCTTAGTTGTTTCTGCTTCCATGTAAAGAGCAATCAATGCGTTTAATGGTATTAGTATTTCAGTCACTGTGGCTCAAAAATTGCAGAAAAAGCAAAGCAAAATAACTTCTTTGATAGTTATACAAACCTTATAGCTGAGAAAGAATCACTTGTCAATTTGTATTTTTATCTTGATATGTTGGTTTTGGTGGACTTTTTCAGTAAAAAACAACAAACAATAAGCGAAACCCAACTGCTTCCAATGGCGTTTTCTTTTTCAGCGGTTGAATGGTGGAAAGAAGGCAGTAGTGTGCCACCTGGTGGCTCAACCTGGACTGGCATGGTAGAATTCCTCCAGTCCTGTGTGAACTGCAGTTTACAACATACCAACATTTCCTTAACGGCCAATCTTTTCCTTCTGAGAGATATTTATTGTTCTTATTCTAAAGAGTACTCATAAGGTGCCGTTATTTTGTTTGACGATCAGAAATATTATTAAAAATTAAAATAAATAATTACCTTTAATGCATTTCTCAGATCATGTCTATCCGTGGACATTAGCCATTTAAGTTATACCAATGATATTTGGACTAGAAATAAAAATGAGGCCATCTCCAGTTACAGGATTGGGAGAGGCCGTATATCAAGATAACAGAAATTATTTAATCTTTGTGAACTCCTGCTTCTCTTTTCAAACAAACACGGATTTCTGTGACTTGATGTTGAATCAGATGCTCAACTTACTCAGGATACATATTATCTATTTGGTAGAGCACAGTCAACAGTGACCACAAAACACTGCTCTCCACAGTTAACCCTGCCTTCCTCAAGCCTTCTGGACTATGGTCATTATGTGTATGTCAGGTCTGTCATACAGCTACTAGCCTCAAATCTGTTTTGGTATTGTCCTTGAGCTAGGTATGAGATTTTAAAATTGTTGTTCTCTCTTGTGTTGTGCCTTATATACCTGAAATCCTGGCTGACGTTTCATGGGATGGGGATATTGTAATTAGTAACACTGAAGAAAAGTTCCAGAGATGGTAATTTACTTACTATTGGGGACCTGGATGTAACTTTTGATCTTTTCTTCTTTCGCAAAGATTGCCTTTAATATCAGAGCCAGATTTTAAGACAGCACAGCTAAATCAACCCAATAATGTAGTGTTCTGTGGTTCACCTTATGGAATTGAACTTGAAATCACACACTTTCCTGTTCCCAGTCAAATCTGAATTGGGTTCTGTCTGAAAGTTTTAGACATTTTTTGAAGGTCAGATTGTATCTTTTTTGCTCTAGCTTCACATAGACTTTTGGACAAAACCAGTAACATTCCTATTACATTGCAGATGTAATTAGTTCAAATGAAATCATTGGGGTGGGCTCTAATCCAGGATGATTGTCCTGCTGGAATTGCTGAGGTCATAGAGGGTTTTAAATAGGTTATAATCGCAGAAGTTACAGCAGACATTTACATTCTATTCAAGTCGGAAGTGAAACAAAAAGACAATGGTTGATAAAAAGAGTAAAATGCATTCATCCAATTGCTTAAAAATTTAACTTGTGAATAACGATTCTCTTTTATGTAGGTATGTAAAATCAAAAATACATAAAATACTCATTTCTGGTTTTGAAACTTCGATGTTCTGAGATCACTTTATCTTCAAAGAGACAATAGCTTGTTAATCCGTCTCCATTTCTAGCAGGCTGTCATCAGTGAAATGTCAAATCAAGGTCATAATGTCATATTATATTGTATTAAGTCCGTCCTTCTCAATCTTTTTTGGTACAAAGTCAGATGACTAAATGTTCTAGTGATTGGCACCTACAGTTTTTGGTACAATC
Organism: Carlito syrichta; assembly: GCF_000164805.1. NCBI lineage: Eukaryota > Metazoa > Chordata > Mammalia > Primates > Tarsiidae > Carlito > Carlito syrichta. Next base: position 88,686 of record NW_007246586.1, read on the forward strand.
TTTGAAGCAAACATCACAACTCAATCAATCACGTGCCAGTCACTGTCCAGTGTCATTACTGATCAGAGAAATCGGCTTCATTAGTCAAGTCAATCCTGCATCTTATTTACTTCTCAGGAAATAGGCTGCATGGTGGAGAAGAAAGAGCATTTAGCTTGGAGTCTCGCTCTGCCAGTAGAAATGCTTTAAGATTTGGGTCTCCAAGAGGTTTATTTCTGATTAGGTTTCCTATCTATTAAGCTAGCTTTGCAATGAACCGTCTGTAAGGCAATGGTGCAATCATTTGACATATTTGGATGCCACGTGGCGCCTTCATAATATGGGGCCTAAAGTAAATAGTAGTTCTAACTACCCAATTCTGTGGTGCCGATGGGAGGCACAGGCTGCCATTCTCCAGAGTCATCTTCCTTAGTGAGGAGGGAGCAGTGCCTTCACAAAGCGTGCTGGAGGGACTCGACCTGCTCCCCAGAAATCCAGGCCTGATCCTAAATGCGGTGCCTGAGAGCTAAGTCCAGTGACAGTTCTGTGATAGGTAATAAGCACCAGGAAGGGCCCACTCCGAGAAAAACATCAAGAGACAAAGGAGGATTCCACGTTCATTTTGGAAACATTTCTCATCAACCCAGATTCAGAATTACCATGGGTGACTGAGGGAGGAGGAAATGACGGTGGTGATCAGAAGCCTCTCGTGTAGCTTTTACGAACTATTTGTTGTACTTAGAAATGTGCGACATGTGGTTCTCATTCCTGTTCTTTATGGATTGAATTTTGTCTTTCCCTTCTTCATTTATTAAAGTCCTTCAGAATGGCAGTTTGGCGTATAGGGTCATTGCAGATGTAATTCGTTCAAATAAAATCATTGGGGTGACCTCTAATCCAGGATGACTATTATCCTTATAAAGAAGGGGCATTTGGACACAGAGACATGCACACAGACAAAACGCCCTGCCAACATGAAGGCAGAGATTGGAGTGATGAGTCTACAAACCAAGGAACATCGACAATCGCCAGCAATCGCCGAAGCCAGGGTGAGGCATGGAACAGATTCTCTCTAGGAAGGAAGCGACTTTGCTGGTACTTCAATCTCAGACTCCCAGCCTCCAGAACTGTGAGACAGTATGTTTCTGTTGTTTAAATCACCCACTCTGTGCTACTTTGCATAGCAGCCCCAGAAAATTAACATAGTATTATAGTTTAGCAGTTCTCAATACTCCTTTTTATCATCTTCATAAGGGCTTGGGTTAAAATTGTCAGATAATGTATAGGATTCTCAGTCGAACTTGAATTTCAGATAAAAAACAAATATTGTACGAAACATACTAATACTAGAAAGTTATTCATTGTTCACTTGAAATTCACATTTAACTGGTTGACTTGTATTTTTATTTGCTAAGTATGATAAGCCTTTTTGGGGTACCCTTGTCATAGTTTGACTTGTTTACCTGAACTTAGTGTATCTTGATGTCTACTAGCATCAGCAAAAACAGAGAAGTGAAAATGCTTTCAGACAAAAGTCTCAGTGGTGTTTACTTCTGACTACTTAATCAGCCTTCTGTGTCCTCAGGTTTTGAATCTTTGGATTCAATAAACCTCAGATTGAAAATATTTGAAAAGAAAATACAGCAATAAACATACAAATTAAGGCCAGGCACAGTGACTCACGCCTGCAATCCCAGCACTTTGGGAGGTCGAGACAAGAGGATTGCCTGAGCCCAGGAGTACAAGACCAGCCTGGACAACATGGCCAAACCTCATCTCTGTAATAAATTAAAAAAGAAAAATTAGCCAGGCATGGTGGCATGCACCTGTAGTCCAACTATTTGGAAGCTGAGGTGTAAGGACTGCCTGGGCCCAGGAGGTTGAGGCTGTGGTAGCCGTGATTATGCCACTGCATTCCAGCCTAGGAGACAGAGTGAGACTCCAACTCAAAAAAAAAGTTAAAATTAAAAACATACAGTGTAACAATTATTTAAATAGAATTTACATTTGCTTTACGAGTGATCTATAGATGATTTAAAGTACAGTTATGTGTCATTCAATGGCAAGGATGCATTCTGAGAAATGTGTCATTAGGTGATTTCGTTGTGCAAACATCACAGAGTGTACTTACACACACCTAGATGGTATGCCTACTACACACCTAGGCTGTATGGTATAGCCTGTTGCTTCTAGGCTACAGACCTGTGCAGCACATTACTGTACTGAATACATAGGCGATTATGACACAATGGGAAGCATTTGTGTCTCTAAACATATCCAAACACAGAAAAGGCACAGTAAATATATTGTATAAGAGATAAACATGGTAGGTACGCTTTTTTAGGGTGTGCAGGTGAGTGGAGCTTGCAGGACTGAATGTTGCTCTGGAGAGTCAGTGAGTGGTGAGTGAACGCGAAGGCCTAGAACTTTTCTTTACACCACTGTAAACTTTAGAAACACTATGCAGTAGGCTATGCTAAATTTATACAAATGTTTTTCTTACTCCAATAATAAATTAGCCTTAGTTTTTGATAACGCTTTTTACTTTGTTAACTTTTCAACTTTTCGACTCTTGTAATAACACTTAGCACTTAATAACTTAATAACACTTAAAACACAAACACATTGTACAGCTATATAAACATAGTTTTCTTTCTGTGTCCTTATTCCATAAGCCTTTTTCTATTTTAAAATTTATTTTTTACTTTTTAAACTTAAAAAAAACCCTAAGGTATAAACAAAGCTATTAGGCCTGCACAGGGTCGGGATCATCACTGTGTTTCAACTCTGTCTTGTCCCACTGGAAGGTCTTCAAGGGCAGTAACACACACGGAGTTGTCATCTCCTATGATAACAAAGCCTTCTTCTGGAATCCCTCCTGAAGGACCTGCCTGAGGCTGTTTTACAGTTGACTCTTTATTAGGAGATGGAAAACCCTGTAAAATAACAATATACAGTATAGTATGGTAAATACATAAACCAGTAACATAGTCATTTATTATCATTGCCAACTATGATGCACTGTACATAATTGTAGGTACTATACTTTTAAACAACTGACAGCTGGGTCAGTTTGTTTACACTAGCGTCATCACAAACACATGAGTAAGAACTTGCCCTTGCAGTGTCACCAGGTGATAGGACTTTGTCAGCTCTGCTCTAATCTTATGAGACCTTAGTCATCTAGGCAGTCTGTTGTCGACTGAAACATCATGATGTGGTCCAAAACTGTATATGAGGGACTTGAGTGTCCTTGCATTTTGGTATCCTCTGGAGTTCCTGAAACCAGTCCCCCGTGGAAACCTAGGGACAATTGTATTTGCTACATTAAGCTAGTTCTGCAACTAACTAGCTGTAAGACACTGTACAAATCATTCAACATATCTGGGCCTCATTGCTTTCATTGGTTAAACAAAGGAGTGAAACTATATGCTTTCAAAAGTCCCTTCCAGCCCCCTTTATGTCTGTCATTCAAAAAAATGCTTCTTCAAGGAACATTTAAAAAAGCCTAGCTTATCAAAGCATTAGAAAGTACTTAGCTACTTTTATGGGTTGGATCAAAAATATAAGCTGTCACTTCTTGGAAAGCTTTATTACCCCTACTTCTTAGCAAAGGCTGAAGTGTAATATCGTAATGGGGCCTTTTAATGAGGATGCCCTAATTTAGGAGGGCGTTCGTGATGATGATCACTTAAAAAGATCACTGATTTGAGAAATGGTTCACGTCTTAATGGGTGCTGAGAATGAAGGCTGAGTGATTACTTCTTTCCTGGGCTGGTAGTGTTGATATTTGCTCTGCTAATTGTACTTAATTTACTGTGAAGTTTTAAAAAGAGATTCCTGTTGCTCTGAGTGATGTTGCTACCGGGTGAGGCATTGAACTTGGAGACTTTATTAGTTCAATGCTACACAAGACTTAATAGTGAGGGCATCCTGAATTTATTTTTAGGTAATTTATTGAAAGGAATGCACTGGAGTTTGCTGAGGACATTTGCATTTTCCCTTCACATTGTTTCTTAGACACATAAGTAATTTTACCCATCAGTTTCTGAAAACTCATGCGTTGGTAACATCACCAGTGGTTCTTCAAAATGAGACCAGATCTCTATTCCCCAAAGATGACTCTAGAGTGTCCTTTTTGAGAGTCATCTCGCACTGGGAGCCAGTGGGAATTTGGGATGGCAGAAATGGGAGGGTTAAGAGCTAAAGGAAAAGCAGAAAGTGATGGAAAAGCTACGAGAGCTTCCCTGCTCTTTCAGAAAGTCTCGCAGAGTACCATGTGTCCGCCAGGATCTTATATACAGGATTGAGGAAAAAGACCAGTCTTGGGTCTTTTTGGTGAGTGTGTGGGTCACAGGGAGGCTGGAGGCATAACTCCGAGATAATGCTCTTCTTCCAATAAACATTTTCCTTCCTCTGACTGAGATGTGATGTTTGATGCACCATGAGGTAACAAGGCAGCCGGAGGAGAGGGAGGAAAGACGGAAGTCTGTGTCTTTCACTTCACTGACCCACAAATCACTCTGAACCTCCAGCCTTGGGATATTTTATCATATCAGGTCCTACTGTTCTCGACTGTGGGCTGTGTCGTAAGGGGAGCTGTGGAATCACCCCAGTTCATCCCACTATTGAAATTGAAAGGGGCTGACTAACATATAGAGAGAAATTGACATTAACTGGAAAACACATTACCCCCGAAAACAAGCCAGCATTATCTGGCGACCTTTTTTTTTTTTTCTTGATTTAAAGTGTTTTGTTATCTGCTTGGCTCCAGTGGTTTTGTTTCCTGTTTATCTCTACTTTCTACTCACCGATAAGACTATATAAAGAATCGTGTACAGTAAGCTCTGTGAAACAACTAAATGACAGGCATGATTACACATATACATGGTGCTCACATGACCAATAGCCTGCTTTACCTTGGAGGATCTCAACTCCCTTCAGTTCACTAAGGAAGGCTAAGCCTCAAATCAGGGGTTGGTCTTACAAATTAAGTCACACTTTTGATCCAAAGGTGATCTGAGGATTGAGAAACAACACAATTCATTTAACTGGACCTGGGAAAGTTGCTACAATTGATTGTACTGAGCATCAACCAGCCCTGTCCCAGCATTCCTGAGTAGCCAGGATTCACTTCATTGGCAGGCGAGTACTGCCCTCACCTTGCAAGTCTCTCTAAAGTATCTGAGCAGAGAATACCCCTTTCCCAGCTCACCTTTGCAAAGATATCCTTTATGTCACGTTGCCATGCACCGTGTTACACTTCCGCAAGCCGCAGGCTACTGGGAAAAATGGTAAGTGTTCCAAGTTTAAGCTAAATAATGTTTTTAACGAGATCGTGTGCTTTGCAGATCAAAAGCATTACCAAAAGGTAAAAAGTTCAAAAAACCCTTTACATGCACAGCGAGTTCGACCAACGCGGCTTTCATGATCTTTCTGATAGAATTTTAAAAAGTGCTTTCAAGTTCCACTTCCTAAATGTTACACTTCAGCAGGTTTTCCCCTTGCCTTTCATCACGCAGAGACAGGAGCGACTCGGTGGTAGGTGGATTTATCAGCAGAAGAGTAACAACACTTTGCAAGCTGTGCTGCTGAATGTAGCAGGGTCTAGGAGCACTTGGGGATGTTGTCTGGGTGGTCTGGTAGTCTGAGAGACACATGAATAATTTTACCCATTAGTTTGTGAAAACCAGGAGTTGGTAATATCACCTATCATTCTTAAAAAACAAGGTCAGATATTTATTCCCCAAGAGGGCTCTCGTGTCCTTTTTGGTACTTCAAAAACATTGGGGGAATCCACAAAAGCAACAGCCAGCTTTGTTGAGCAAAGCTCCTAGAATTCCAGCTTTGCTCAAACCTCATCTACTTTAGGAGACATTCCCAGATACCTACCCCCTCAATTAAAATTAAGAGGAAGGAGAGAGAGAGAAATCAACATTTGCTGAGTGTCTATTAGATACAAAGCCCATGTGAGGGACTTCAGCGAGGCACTGAATGCCCTACATGCTTCTATTCAGGAGTCAATAACCTGTAATTTGAGGAATTGGTTTAAATGACTGTTACACTCATCAGTCATAAGTCCTTTGAGTGCTTGTTCTGATTCAGCTCCCTAACCCACTCTGAAAGCTGTTCATTGAACAAATTAAGGGTACTGCTAAGTCACATGTCATTTTCTTGTGGCAGGAGTAGACTGTAAAATTGGTGAATCAATCTGACAAATTTCGAAGGACGAATCTCTTTTTTTTTGAGTTGGAGTCTCACTCAGTCGCCCAGACTGGAGTGCAGTGGCCGCTCCCGGCCACCGCAGCCTCGCCTGCTGGACTCCGGTGATCCTTCCGCCTCAGCCTTCCGAGTAGCCGGAACTACAGGCATGTGCTACCACGCCCGCCTGATTTTTTGATTTATTGTAGAGATGAGGTCTTGCTGCCCAGGTGGGTCTCGAACCCGCGGGCTCAGGCAATCCACTCTAGAAGGACGAATCTAATTCCTTTTTCTAAGTTCTTTTTCTGGTAGACTTTCCCTCAATTAAAAAAAAAATAGGAATTGGGGGAAAAATGACAAGAGTGGAGCCTGTGTTAAAATTCATCTGTAAACATAACCACTACTCCAGTTAAAGAATCTTCGATGAGACGGCTACGCTGGTGTCCCAAGCAGTCACCACTTTGCCAAGAAGCAATTTATGAACAATGTGTTTATTGTGCAACCAAAAAAGATTAAGAAGATTTTCTCTCCCCACCCCTGAAATTTTGTTGAGGGCCCCAAATTTAGAATGTTGTCATTAACGGACACAGTATTTTTTCTCCTTCCTTCCTGATAGAATCCAGAGTTTGGGGTTGTGTCTCAGTAGGGAGGGCAGGAGATTGGCGACAAGAGGCGATTTTAGGACTGCTAACGATTCCATTTTGTGGACTGACGCATTGAAATGGATAGAGTTTCGCTAATTGACCCAGAGTTTCGCTGGCGGTCAGCAGTGAAGCTAGGATGAAACTCAGGTCTGCTTGAGATAACAGCTAATGTTCTTTCCCTGTGCACTGGCCTCTTAGGAGAGATTTCCCAAAGGCCTGAGCCGCAGGATCAAAGGAGGAGCTGGAAAACAAAATTTCTGTGTGCCACCAAAGGCTTACTAAATTAGAGTCTTGGATTTTGTATTTTTTAAAGAAGTGTTTGGTTACTTATTGGTTCATTTTTAAAATTCTGATGTCCACACCTGTTTGGGAAATGTGGAAATAGACAGACCCCATCTTCAGAAGGATCTGAACCTGTCTCAGCCAACCTAGTGGGTACTTACTGTGAATTCAGTGGTTCTCAAGGGTCGTTCCCACATGGCAGCATCAGCATCACTTGGGAATTTGTTAAAAAATGCAAATGCTGGGGCCCCCACCCAGAACTATCTAAAGAGAATCGTGAGTGGTGCCGAGCAATTTGCAGTCTGTATTTTAAGTCTTCCACAGGATTCTAACACTCGCTAAAATTTGAGAGACGCCAAGCTGATTGTTTACTGGAAAAAATGTGCGTATTCCAGAGAAAGATGTTTCTAAGCTATTATCAGTCACTTGGAGCTCAGTGTAGATGAGGTCTCTAAGGGAGGTGGGGAGAGACATAGCAGCGGGGGTTGGGGGGAGAGAAGTGAAAGGGAATGAGTATGGGTAGAAGGGGAGACAGGCAAGTAACTGAACAATCCACCTGACTTCCCAATTTTGCCTCAGGCCTACCTGTCTTAGCTCCTGCCTTTCTTCTAAGAAGTAAATGTCAAAAGTAGTTTTCTTTGAAGGTGACATAGGTATTTAACACCTCAAACAGCTAGAGTCCTACCAGACAGTTTTATGATGTGATAATTTACCTCTTACAAGTAAGTACACTTTGTCCAGGTAGAAATTGAGTAGCTGAATTTGGGTTTCAGCAAGGAATTCTACTGAAGCAATTTCGTCCTTTTTGAAGGTAAATCTGATTGCCTTTTTTTTTTTCAAAAAATGGGAAAATTATGTTCCTTTGGGTTCATTGCATTACTCACATGATAGGCCAACGACTAGTCAAAAAACTAGAGTGTCCAGGGATTCCTCAAGTTTAAAAACATAAAACTTTAGTTTTACTTCTGCACGGTATAGAATGAAAGTTTTAATTTTATCCTTATTTAAAAGTATTCAAAGTAAAAACATTTTTCCTGCCTTTTAAAAATTCAAAATATTCAAATAACATTCGATGGGCACCAGTTATGTGTTGGCACTGTATCAGGGTTGGGAATACAATGATGAACAAGACAGGAACCTGATGCCAAGGACCTACCAGTCCACTGAGAAGTTTGTAGTCATGATTAATAAGTATGTATTGTCCATCAGAAATCTTTTTGACCAAGTTACGCCTGGATATTAGTAGCATAGTTGCCCATACAACTAGATCTCTTACTCATACAGATATCAAGCACATATATTAAGTCAAGAGAAAAGCTATCACTTTAGGTATTTCAAACAGAGGGAATTTAATACGGGGAATTGGTGGCATAGGTGATAGAAGAGTTGACAGGGCAGGCAGGACGGGGTGGTGCACTCAGATTAGCCACATAAGGAAGGGCTGGAGAGACACAGAGAAAGATGGTGCTCTCAGATCCTAGAAGCTGACTCCATTGGGTGATTCTAGAACCACAGTGGGGACTGCTTGGTAAGACTTGAAATTCTGGACAGATGCTGTTAGAGATTTTTGTCAGAGTAGAGCAAGAAGAAGAGAATCTTTAGTTCCTCCCTTCATATTGACGAATCTGTGAGCGTTTCCCACTGAACAGTTTCAGTGGAAGCCAGGAGGACTGGCAGTCTGGAAACCACCATCTTCGTGGTACAGAGCAGAGCAGGAGAAAGAGGAAGAATGGATCTGAGAACAAAGTCCAAGGGGGGTGGGCGGGGAGTGGCAAACTCCAGCTGCCTTCTGAAGAAATTTCTGGTCAACTGAATCAGAGGGAGATAGGTTTTTGAGAAGGTTAGGGCTACCCCCTGGGGGGAACATAGTTGCAACCTCATGCAGGGCAGCAGAGATATGGAGGTCAAAGTTGTCTGGAGGCATAAGAACCCCTTTCAGAACCAAGATTATTGGGTTCTCCACCAAGCCCCACACACAGCCTAATTTTTTCCCTTCCTTCCTTCCTCCCTCCCTCCTTCTCTCCCTCCTCTCCCCCTTCCTTTCTTTCTCTCCCACAGCTTTGACCTCCTGGGCTCAGGCAATCCTTCTGCCTTAGCCTCCTGAGTAGCTGGGACTACAGGCACACACCACCACACCAGGCGAATCTTTTTATTTTTATATTTATTTTTTAGAGATGAGGTCTTGCTATGTTGCCTAGGCTGGTCTTAAACTCCTGGGCTCAAACAGTCCTCCCACCTTAGCCTCCCAAAGTGCTGGGATTACAGGTGTGAGTCACCACACCTGGCCAAATTTTTTTTTCTTTTTCAATTTTTTTCTCTTACAACAATGCTCAACATGTGCCTTCTGTATTCAGTGGAATCAGACTAATAGTGAATCCACACAGGTATCAATGTGTCTACTTTGGCCTTTTAGAGACTCAGAGAAGGAATACTTAACTCAAATAAATTGCAAACATTATGGCATTTAAAGCAAATAGATTTTGAGCAAAAGGGTCCTACTCAGACCCTTGATGGGCTTGTGCCTCCCTACTATAAAGAGAACTGAGTACCACATGTTCTCACTCATAAGCAGACCCTGAACAATTATCATAATACTATAAGAAAGGGATTGGCAGTAGTGAGAAACCGCCGGTGGTGGGGGTGGGGCACACTTTCACAATAAGTGTACCTGATCTCAAACTAGGAGAAGTGGGGACCAAAGTGAGGCCCAGACTTTGCCTGTATAGTGACCATTTGTATACCTGAATTGTACCCCACATTAAGAAATAATAATAATAATGAAAAAATAGTTCTTTGATTTATTATAGTTTTATCAGACCATTGTAAGTAGGGTATAATAACCTTAACTTTGGACAGGACTTTTTTTTTTTTTTTAACTTTACAAAATTTCCAATCCATTGTGGACCTGTGCTTTTGCAAAAATATAATATATATATGTATATATTTTAAAAGAATTACTAGAAATGTTTAATGGAGAAAGAAATACAATGCACAGGTTTAATTTGACTCTACAGTTATTCTGCTCAATTGTAGTGGAAATTTCCAAATTCTTACTCTCTGTTCTGGGTGCATCTTCCTGTTGATCAGCTGACCAGTTTGGGGACAAGTTCTAGTCTACTGTTCACACTTGCCCAGAAACACCATCTAAGACTGCCCTTATGATTTTAAGAATCTGTTCTGGAGGAAGCTTGTATTTTCCACTCCCGCCCTCTGGGATCTCTGAGTTTCTGGAAGTTATGCCCAAGATTTAACAAAAAGAGGGATCTGTGAGTCAGCAAGAACCTGGTGCAAAATAGCTCTGAGGAGGTCACTTAGCAATAACTGAGATGTCTCACCCATTCTGCTTTTTAAGGCATTCATATGAACTCTACATCTTTTCCTATGGCCTCGTTTTATGTTCTTTTGATGTTGACAACTTGGAAAAGGCAGCAGACATATCTAAAAATGACAGTTATCTTCAGGGAAAGGAAAATGGCAAATATTAGACCAAAAAGTATGAAGTAAATTTTTCACCCTGAGGGGCCAAAGAAATCGTTAGAGTTATCTGACAGCCACAGTTTCCAGGCACATGACTTGCCCTCTGGCTATCTCATTGCTATTTATATGAGCCGGGATGTCTATCTAGCGGCCAGGGCTGAAATCAGGTGGGATCTATAGGAACTTAGATATGGCCCAGAGTGAAAGAAACAAGGAAACCCTTATAACTGACTTTCTAAAGTCCAGATTCCAAATTAATCATCTATAGCTTGTAATAAGTTATCTTCTCCCAACACACACATTTTTATTCTTCTCTCTCCCAAAACATCACATTGAACAAATTAAAACTTTAGGAGTTAATAACTATGTCTCTTCCTTAAGATATTATCATATTTACAGAGAGGGTGGGTATTGAAATAAAAATTACTTCTCTTTGTCTAGAGCAAATCTTCAAATAAATTATGAAGTGGGAAGTTCAAAGGCCCTACCTTACTTTTGACACATTTAAATCTACTAAATTTTTTGTTTAAACAGTTGCCATAATTGAAATGTTATTAAGGTAATCTCGCCAAAGTTAAATACATACCTATGGAGTCTACCATCAAATGCAATTACACAGGGATGTAGTTTCTTTCCAGTTTGAGAAATAGGTTCTCTCTAGTGCCCTTTATTAAAGTTTAAAGGAAGTGTTGACTTGGTAGAGGAGGGATGGGGAATGAGCTTTCTTACAGCTGACCTTTAGGAACTGGTGTGTTGCCTGCAGCACTGTCCTTAAACATGGCAGAATGCAGTAATGTTTGTGAAAAACATGCTTAACTCCCCCAAACCAAAAACCCCTCAACTCCAAATCAGTCCTCAAATTCATCTCCCAAGATCACTCTGTGTTTTTGACATGTCTTGATCATCATTCTCCTGGCAGCTAAAATCCTAAGCCATATGTCAGTACATTTATCAAGGAGAAACTTGACTGTTATTTTCAGCATATTGTTTCAGCAATAGATTCTAATCACCAGAACTTAAAAAACACGCTCCTACAATCTTTTGACAAGTCAAAATTTCTCCATTTCGGCCTTTAGCATGACAAAAAAAAAAAAAGTCAAAAACCTCTGTTCGTATTGAAATTCTTCCTACTGCTGAGTATCTGCTTTCCCTCTGAAGATCACATCTTCTTTTTGACTAGGTTGTGCGCTGAAGACCTGAAAACTGTGACCTCTGTTGCCTAGCAACTGAGAAACTCAGGCCTCAGCCCGGGTGGGAGAGATGATGGAAAAAGGTCAATGAATGAGGCGGGTCTGTCCTTATCAATATGCCACAGTGGCAGCTACTTTTATTTCTTTATAGTAATATATCATAATAAGTTTCATAGGTCTTTATACTGTGGTTCTCCCTTTTGAATAAAAGCATAACTAAGACTTGAGGGGATGTCTGATATAACAGAAAATGTAACCATAAAAAAAGAAAAAAAAACCAGAATAGAAATCATCTGACTGCCGAGTACCCTGCCGAGCTGCCTGAGGCAGTTACACATTTCCATTGAGTTATTTTATGATCAGGCCAGTATGTTATTGAAATATTATCTCTTTAGCCTTTCTCATTCTGATAAGAAATGACAGGCTCTCAGAACAGTAATACATACAGAGTACAAAATAGGGAGCTGTGGACAAAATTCAGCCGGAGTAAAGAACATTGGCTTTGGAGAATTTCCATTAAAACCAATCTTCCTTGGCTTGTATTTTCAAATAAGGCACAGTGCACATTCTAATGTCCACTTTAATTGTGATGAGAATTTGGAGCCTCTGCCGATGATACCATTTAGACCAATTATTGAACGACATTCAAGAAAAAGTCTGCATTGTTTTGAGCAACCTCATTTAAGATGCAATTTGTTTAGCAAATAATAAAATGTGGTTATGTTTCAGATGCACAGGTAAAAGTTACAATCAAGATCTGAGGAATCATTCAGGAGAAAGAGGGGAAGGAGATAAAACTAAGAATATCAAATTTCAAGTTAAATATTCTGAAGGTGGTCTGATTTAGAACTATTTTGGAAATAATATACAATACATGTCGTTTGTTATCTTATTTATAAACCTTTCATGGAGGATCCTGATCTTATCACTATCTACTTATTGATTCTTTATTGTTGTTTAATGTAAAAGCCATTCTATATAAACAAAACCTGTATGTATGTGTTTATAGCTATGCACGGTAGACACTTGGTCTCTTGGTCTGGGTGTCAGGAGACTTGGGATTTATTCCAAGCTGCATCTGACTAGCTGTGTGACCTCGGGCAAGCTGCAACCTCTCAGGGTCTCAGCATTATACCCTATAGAATGAAAAATCTGAACTACATAATTTCTCCATCCTTTCCTATAATTCTTTTATCCTCTCTCAAGCTACATTTTGTCCTCAGCTCTTTCTCCTGCCACCTAGGTAGACATAATCACATTTTTGTTACACAGAGTATTATATCTATGTGATTTGGTATAATTGCCCCTTTATATATTTTAAGACTTTTTGACCTTCTGACAAGTGACTTGTAAGAGGATATAAATTTAGGTATTCCTAATGATTAGCATAATTTCTGAGTTGTCGAAATTGACCTTCCACAAATATGAAGTTAGCATTTTCTTTTCTTCAGTCCGGTTTCCGTGAACTTGTGGGATTCATGACTGTTTTGCTTTTCTCTTCTTTTTTTTTTTTTTTTATAGCATTAATGTAGAAGCAGATGTTGTCTCTCTCCTCACAAATGCTGCACAGTGAATCATCGTAGCCTCTCTGTAAAAATTTAACTTAATGGAGTCCTGGCATTTCTGATGAGACGAGGAACTTAATTTTATAGAACAACCTATTGAACAAGCTGTTCTTGGACATTCCCATCTCAACTAAATGTTAAAAGTATTAAAATTCACATTAGCACCAGAGGAAATTTTGCATGGGTAATCCTTTAATACAGTGTTTTATGGCTCTATTAGCTGCACAGCAGCTGGTGACATGATGAATTTAATCCATTAAAAAATTCAGTAAGAGGTTTAAAAGTCAGCTTTTTAAAACATTATCTTGCTGAAAGGAAGGAGAACTTCTCTTCAGGGCCAGAAACTGGGTGGCTTCACACTGTGGCAGGTATACGAAACGCACCTGCAGGAAAAATGTTCACATGCTCAGAGATTCATACCTAGAGGAGGATTAGAATGAGGAATGAGAACTCGGGACACAGGTTGAAAGGGGCAGAAGCCGCCAGACCTCTATCATGCAAATCTTCCACTTCTTTCTTGCTTTTCAGAGAAGGTTTAATAGATATTAAATGACACTGTTATTTTGAACGTGTTAACGTTTTAATTTGTGCCGATATATGTCTTTGTGCAAAACCAGAAATCCTTTGAGCCTTTATCTAGTGATATAATTGTTTATCTTATGAGGATTTAACTAAGAAAATGTTTTCCACCCTTGATATAAATAAGCTTCTGCAAAGCAACTTGAGTGTAAAAGCTTTGGCCTGAGGGATCGAAGCTCTCACCTCAAAGAAATGTTCCCAGTTTGTGTATCTGTGGGGCATTGGGGTGGATCGTGGGCACAGGGTGCCTACGTTACATCTTGGATGGGTTAGTAAGTGAGGACCTTTCTTGGAATGGACTAATGGTTTTAACTAGCAGGCTTTAAATTCTTCATTTATATTTCTAAATTGAGACAACTTCTTAAAAAAAAAAACACTGCACTGTCCACCCCCAATAGATTTTTGCAAGCTGCTAGGTAGGATTATTGTTCTCAAAGTCAGGAGTTTGTTAAAGGGAGAGTTCATTTGTTACAAATATGTATTTCTGAGCAGAGGCACTAATAAGTCGCCTTAGATCAAATTGCCCAACATCTGCAAATGAGTTTGTTACTATATTCAACCCTCATGAGTGAAAAATAGGTAGCTTGATTTAGCAGTGGTTTTTGCCTAAACAACTCATTTATGCAATTCCCATGTCCATGTAAAGCTGCTCGTGTTACATCCTCACTTAGCACAACTTGCTGCAGAAGGGGAATTGTCATTTCTCGTGGTGCAGCTATTGTGGATCATCAGAGCAAAAACGAAATCCACTTCATTTGCCTGGCAGGAGATCTCTAATGGTCCCCACAGTATAAACAAACCACCAGGTTGAAAACGGAAACAGCTCTTATATTCTTGAGTATTAAAAATTGGTTTATTTTTCTTCCGACATGAAAGGCTTCATCTTTCTCAAAGTGCTACCTGGATATGAAAGGTCCTTCCTCCTGTCCCATTAGAAGGCGATATAAACATTCTAAAATTATTATTTCCCTTAATTTTCCCCATCGAAATAGTTTGCCTTTTCATGGAAAATTTGATGTATTTAGAAAACAGTAGAACTTGAGAGCTGATAGCCATTAGCTTGAGTGAAATCTGTTCTGATAATATCTAACCCCGTGTTTGAGGCTGACTGATCTAGATGCACTCCCTCCCTGCGTTCCTCTGCCATACTTTTACAAAGGCGCCTTTCACGGGTGTGTAGTAATGTGTTTCTTTTTCCAATCTACACGGTTCCTTGTGACTGAGCCTGTTGTAAGAAGGGTTATGCAGTCTGCGCACTCGACTAATGATACTGCCTTTCCTAAAAAAACGAAGCACAAACTCTACTAAAATGATTTCCTTATTGAATAAAAAAATGCATAACTGAAATCCAGTCAATAGTGTCATCACAACCACACACAATTTTCATGTCTACACTATTTTCCTAAACAAGAGGGATTTGGGTTGACATTTCAGGTTTTATAGTCAAGAATAAAGCAAATATAAATAAAATAAGTTGAGCTCTTCAACAAGTATGGGTGTTTTGATAGTGTTTAGTATGTTACTTCCATTCTCAAAGAATTTTTAAATGAGAGCAATTTGTATTTCTTGATAATTTGCTCAATTCCAGTGATTCTTGAATTGCCACTTCAGGGTAGTACAGGGTGGGCCCAATTGGGGAACTTGATGTGTAATTAGCTAATGTTAGCATCACAGAAACATCTCCTAACCTCTTCAACCTCTTCTATGCTTTCTCCACCAAAATCAGTCTCCTCTTTGAGCCATACATAGATAGCCTCTGAGTACTGGTCCCAGGTTGTTCATTTCTTCATTTTGGGCTGAGACCCATTAGCTCAAAAGCTCACTAGCACCAAATCCAAAATTTTATGCATCAATAATTTAAAAAACAGCCCAATCAAGCAAATTTTTAAGCCATTTAGAGCCTGCCTGCTTTGCATACCAGGCAAAACCTCACTCAACAGCTGTCACCTATTGATAAGACGGGACCTTGCAGTTATAAAATCCCAAGCTGTGGTTTTCCCCACTAAGAGTCCGTCTGAACTGTCTAATCAAGAGACTCCTCACTGAGATTCTGAGCTGCATCACTAGACACGTGAGCCCCCTCTTCCTTCCTCTTTTCCGGGGAGTTTCCTTGCCTTTTTCCTTTGCTGTAGCCTCTGAAGGAACTTTTGCTGTGAGGGACTTTCTCCCCCATGCAACCAGTCTAGGTGCCAAGCTTGTTGTGTGTGGTGGCTTCATGTGGATGTGTCTTTTTCCTTGCTCAGCCTCAAATCCCTCAGACCCCTGACTCCTCCTCCCTCTCCTCCCTTACGTCCTTCTCCTTCATAATAAACAAAGCTACCTTGAAAGCTATGGGATGAAAGGAGGAGGAAAAAGAGGAGAAAGAGGAGGAGGAGGAGGAGGAGGAGGAGGACGAAGAGGAAGAATGTGGAGCTTTAGGAACTGCTGCCAGAATATACACAGCCCTGACCGTTGTGAGATAAAGTAACAAACATAAGAAGCCATGTTTGCCAGTTTCTGCTCGAACCCCTGCCTCTGTGATGGAATGCAGCTCCTTGGAGGAATAGCTTGAAGAGAAAGCAGAATAGAGCATACCCGCTCCATGTCTCTTGCCTGAGTCACTATATTCCTTAAAAGATAAAATGGGGCAAACCCGTCAGGTCCCCTCCCATTGTGGGAGTTTTTCTGTTCTCTCAATAAACCTTGCTTTAAAAAAAATAAAGATAAAATGACTCTAGACTTGCCTTTTTTTACATGTGAGATAATGTCTGCCCAGGTTAGTGATTATGTTTCTACACTCTATAAACCAGTGTTCTCTAGTAATCTATAACTAAGTGTATTCTTATACTCAGACTTTGATGTGATTTTTGCATGAACTGAATCTCCACCACATGTATATAAACTGTGAACTGAAATACTGTGTTGGAGCAGTCTGACAGAACTGCCCCCAGGCTGTGGGCCTCCATAAGACTTTTAAATAAAACCGACTTTAATTCTGAGAAACTTGATTTTATCGTTAGTCAACACTATTTTGATGATCAGATTGTCACTGGTCGTAGGGAACGCCCGTCTGAGTAGCTTCAGCCTCTCTGGGCTGACGGCACAGATGCATCTAGAAAGAAAATAGGTGCTATGGCGACTCCTCCTCACCTGTATTCCCATGTTCATGAACCGGTTTCTTCTTCTGTTCCCTTTCTGCGAACAATTGCTCATGTATCCTTTCATTCTACAGATTCTGATCGACTCCCTCCTCCATGACTGGCACTGTTGTGGGTGCAAAGTATGGATTAGGTTATAGTGCAGGGGAAATTACCTTTCCGACCCTGGTGGATAGGGGCCAGGAGCCTTCTTGGCTCTCCTCTCAGGCCTGAGATCTGAGGGAGAGGGTCTGGGAGGACCACAAGGTTCTCTTGTGAGTTTTAGAGAGTTGGGCTGGTGTGAGGGAAACTGCAGTTCCCTAAGAACACATATTACAGCAATCCCAGATGAATTCCTAGCTATCCCAGAAGGGAACGAGATAAAAATAGGGCTCAGTGAGCAAACTTGGCAAAGGCGACATACAACACAGTTCTCTAAGACAGCGCTTATCAATATTTATGTTCGCATTTATGTGTGGGGCCTGAGAGTCTGCATTTCGAACCCGCACCTGAGCAATCTAATGTCATTGATCCATAAACCCTATTTTGAGCAACAAGCCTTTTGAGATTCTTTCTGCCTCTTAGTTTATCAAAGTCACTCTTAATTAACACAGTTTTATTTATCTAACATAATCATTTGCAGGCTAACTACAGCATAGCTATGAGAGCTTTTGAAAGCATCTTAGGAAACATAACACTATTAGCCTCATGGTATTTCACTGTATTATTAATCAAGCATTTATGCATGTGTGTGTGTATTGGAGTGTGTGAGTGCACTACAGAAGTCTGGGTGGCAGATTGTAATTTGCAAAAATATAGAATATACTGTTTTCCATGCTACATGGGAACTTTGCTGACTCATTATCAAGAGATGGAGTCTGTTTTTTTTCCCCCTAGAACCTGGACCTGTGTGATAGTCTTGGCTGGCAGAGCAAGGCCAAAGTGTGATTTGTGAGATTAAATCATAAAAGGTGATTCTGTTTCCATCTGCTCCATCTCAGAACAATTGATCTGAGCCTTCAGTCACCACATGAGAAGTCTGGCTACCCTGAGGCCAACATATACATAGACTACATGGAGAGATGAGAGAGAGAGGGGGAGAGAGAAAGAGAGAGAGAGAGAAAGAGGAGACAGGAAGGGGAGGGGGGGAGAGAGAGAGAGAGTTGTCCAAGGAAATCCCGCTGTTCTAGTACCTAGCTATTTGAATCCTCTCAGTCCAGACACTAAACACAGTGAAAAAGCTTTCATGACAATCTCAACCCTGAGTCCCAGTCACAACTGAAATACCTCAATTGAGAACTATCAAGTTAACAGATTCATAAGCAAAATAAATGATTGTTATTGTTTTAAGGCACAATTTTGAGGTCATTTTAATGCAGAAAGAGATGTCTGGAGGAGTCTGAATAATAAAAAATAATCAGATTAAGGACATGGTTTTTAATTTTCACTTTGGACCAAAGAAAAACTTGGTGTAATTTTTGTCTGAGCTGAGATAAAAAATAGGTTACTCTTAGAATTTTCCAATGGATGGAGTCCTCATTGTCTGTAGTTAGTATCCAAAGCATAGACACTTTCTCTTTACAAAGCCTTCCAAGGATAAGGCTGTCTTCCATAATGCCAGATGACACAATCTGATAAACAAACAGACACCCATTAAAATGAATGACTGTCAAAATTTTTTCATGCTTATTTGTTATTAACGACTGAGAATGTGAAGGTGCAATTCAAATAGTTTATTATTGTTATAGGTTTGTGGCAATATATGACAGTTTATGCCTTGGCTTGGAAGTTGATTACAAGTTTTATGAGACTGAATGCCTGTGATTGTCAATCTTGATGTTTTCTTTTTCTCTGTAACATGTCACAGGCAATTGATTTATATGTAGTCAATGATTTTTTTTATACTATACCATGTCAATAAAAAAATTAAAGAAGAAAGTGTATAGTCGGGAGTGGAAAGGGGATAATGAAGGCTACATCAGTCATATGGAGGAATTTTAAAGTATGTTAATAATCCGTACCTACTCCATGGAATCCATTCAAGAACATTTTATATTCTTTGCAAGAGACAAAACAGCAAGTCATCAGAGACTTCTTATAAACACAGGTGGTGCTTATTAACTGAGAAATAAAAATTTTACACTCCTGATGATTAGCTAGACAAGTTTTCATGTGCTCCTGCGCTTTTGGGAAATGGTTTTTATTTTCTTTCCTATTTTTCCTTTCAATTCTGATTACTTTCATTCTATATGAACAGCTTGAGTTAGTGGAGCAGTGATACCTAAAATATCTCTGACAGATTTGGGGGGAGAAGATATTAGCAATCTACTTTGCAATAATCATCATAATAAAATATGATACGCTACAAATTTTAACAGACATGGCCATGCAGCCTCAGTGCAAATAAACAAAGACTTCATATGTAAATAGAGAATAATGTTTATATCTAAAAATAATTTACTAAAAAGGGGGAAATACAATTTACTTATTTTATCTGTCATTGTTACATATTGCTTGCATGATTTTTCTTAAAATTGCCTAAGTTGACTGGTTATTTTGTGATGGTTTCAGGATACATAGAGCATAGTACCAAAACAACAACAACTACACACACACACACACAAAGAAAAATTAAGAGGGTTCTCTGAATCAAAAAGGACGAAGTACTCAAATAAAAAAGTTTTAATAACTTATCTAAATGAGGCTGAGTGTGGAGATTGGTTTCGTCATATTAGATATGCTCTTTGAGGAGGCAAGAAACTGTAGAGAAAGTTTGTAAAGGAGGAAACAACAGATCTTAGAAAATGTCAAAAAGAAAAATTTATAGTGTAAGGAGTTGTGAATTTAAACTTCTGCAGGGTAGGAGAGGCAAGAAGCATGTGTGGGCATTTGGAGGATCTAGAGGGAAAGTGGTTTGGAGACACTGCTTGACATCAGAAAGCCTTGGCTTAGAGGCTGAATGGAGGATTTTGAATGTAACGCATGTTGTAGAGACGGCTTACAGGACAATCTTCAGATGCAAGAGGCCCTTTTCTGTGAAAAAGATGTACTTCTCACAATCCTTTGTATAATTCCAATTCAATTTCCTACTCAAAGTGCTGCAGAATTATTGTATATGAGCATAGACTGGTGAAGGTGAGTAAGTAGCAAGTATTTCTTTAGTTAACTATGTAAATGTGTGTTTGCCTGAGCACAATGGTGGGAACCACAAACACTGGACACTGCTAGAGGAGGGTAGAAGGGAGGAGGGATAAGGGACACACACCCACACACAGGGTATCAGGTCCATTACCAGGGCAAGAGGGCTCACAGGAAGCCCAAACCTTACCTGCATACAATTTACTTAGACAGTAAATCTTCACAAGAATCCCACAACTTTAAAGTTAAATTAAATTCAATTTAAAAATAAGTGTCTATCTATAAATCATCTTCTGTAATTCAGCATTATAAGTTACCTAAGGTGATGGCATAGAAGAGGGTGGTTTAAAACCATTCAATTTTAATTGAGAGATGAGATAGTAGCTAGAGAAAAATGAATTGTATAAGAAAGTAAATGTATGCATCAAAATAGGGAGTCAGAGCACAAATAACTGAGAGGAAGAAGGTTGAATTATTGGTTTTGGCTACTGAAAGACATTTTTCAGGGTGGGGTGCCTTATAGTCAGATGAGAAGAAAGAAACCTGCAATCACTGCAGATAATTCAGCAACTGATGCCAAAGAAGAGGTTTCTGGAAAGTGATCACTTTCCGCACTATATCATGGATTGGACTCCCCCAGATGAGGCATTTAAAACTCAGCATGAGCTGGGCATGGTGGCTCACACCAGTAATCCCAGCACTCTAGGAGGTGGAGGCAAGAGGATTGCCCGAGTCCAGGGCTTTGAGACCAGCCCGGGCAACTTGGTCAGACCTTGTCTCAAAAAACAAACAAACAAAACAAATAAATAACACAAAATAAGAAATAAAAAGACTCAGTATGAGTGACTGACTCCAAGTTGAAGCAGATTTCAGACAACTTTTACCTATAAATTTGTTGAAGTTTACTTGTTCACCTGCCCACTTGCCCGAAGACTTGGTTAGACCTTCTATCATCCATGAGTGAGACTTCCATGTCTGATACTATTAATAAATGAACCAAGAACTAGGGGAGGAGAGGGAGGAACAATAAATATCTGCTAAAGAAGCCTTGAGCCTCCTTGTTTTTAGTTTATTATCAACTATAGTGAGAATTAAATATTTGCTAGGGGGAAAGTTAAGGAAACATAATTTGGGGTTTGAGATTTAGAGCCAAGACAATGCAGAATGCTTAAGATGATCTTACCTTTTAGCAAAGGAGTTTCACGACTGAGGTGCTGGCCCGAGAAAAAGGGACAGAGACATAATGACGGACAGGGTTCTTTCATAATCACAGAAATTTCATGACAGTCTAAATAAATGCTACATTACTAAAGATAACATATTCTACAAGGGTTGTGGTTGGTCATCTTGGCTAATAATCATATAAAAGGATATAGTTATCCTTGAGTTAGGTATTTTCATATTACTTAGGTCTGTTTGAAGTTTATAAAATGTCAATTTTTACTATAATTTATTGCGTTGCATGATATCCCCAATTACACAAAACATGGCCAAAAGTGATTATTAACAATTGGGTAATGGTATATTAGTTCCTATCAGATCAATACTTCCACAGACAATAACGATGACCTTGGGACAAAATGAAAAAATAAAAACCGGAAGATACTGAAAGAGCACTTAAAAGTTAGACTGAAGAGAACTGAGTGAGTCTCACTGTTTTTTTTTTTTTGAGTTGGAGTCTCAGTGTCACCCAGACTGGAGTGCAGTGGCCGCTCCCGGCCACCGCAGCCTCAACCTGCTGGGCTCCGCTTCAGCCTTCCAAGTAGATGGAACTACAGGCGCGCGCTGCCATGCCCGGCCAGTTTTTGACTTATTGTAGAGATGAGGGCTCGTCAAGTTGCCCAGGCGGGTCTCGAACCCGCGGGCTCAGGCAATCCACTCACACCTCAGCCTCCCAAAGCTCTGGGATTACAGGCTGAGCCACCGAGCCTGGCTTGAGTCTCACATTTTTAAAACCTTTGACTTGGGAGCAAGTCCCAGTTGATGCCATGTGGGGTTATTAAATCTTGGATAGAAACCCATCATCCTACTGGGGGCTTAAAGAACAATAAAACAGAAGTCCAGGTCCACAGCACCTGAAAATTTTAATGGAAAGTTCCAGAAAAGTCAGAGCCAAATGAGAGAAGGAGCCCCAGAATCTGTGTAAAAACTCTGCCCAAATCTCTGAATAATCTTCGGACAACACATTTGTAGGGCAGACTTTAAGCAGCCCAATCCAAATCAAAAGAACTAAACTTTGGTTTCAGAATTTGTCATTTGAGTTCAGTCAGGTTAACCATCTTGCTTAAAAAAAATACATTTTAGAGAAATGAACAGAATCCATAGTTTCTACAATATAGCATTCTTAATATTTAGGATACAACCTAAAACTAGGAAGAAAAATGAAAATGTGATTCATACTCAAGCAAGAAAGGAATCAATGGAGAATGATCTCAAAATGATCCAGATGCTAATATTAGCAGACAACAATTTCAAATCAGCTGTTATAACTATGCTCAAGGGTATAGGAAAACACCCTTAAAAGAAGTAGGCAATCTCATTAGAGAATTATGGCATAAAAAAGAGAACCAAAAGGAAATTCTGTAGCTAAAAAGATATAATATATAAAATTTTTAAAAAAAATCACCGTATGTGCTTGACAGCATACTGGACATGACAGAAGAAAGAGTTACCTTGAAATTATCCAGTCTGTAGAACAAATAGATAATTTTTAAAACAGAAGTGAATGTAAAAACCTCACATGAAACTATGGTAAGATATCAAAGCATCTAATATATGAGTAATTGGAGTCCCAGAAAGAAGGAAGAGGGAGAATTGGTAGAAAAAGGAATTTGTAGTAGGCTCACTATAAAAAGAAGATATTTAAACCAGTTAGAGAAAAATGATGTTTTACATATAATGGGACAACATTCTGGATAATCTCCGATTGTTCATCAGAAACCCTGGAGACAAGCAGGGAAAGGAGTAATTTCCTTAAAGTGCTAAAAGAAAAGCAAAACTTTCAACCCCAAATTCTATATTTATCAGTGAGAATATCCTTAAAAATGAAGGCAAACAGAAAGCATTTTCAAATGAAAAACAATCAAGAAAATTTGTCAGCAACAGGCATGCGCTGGAAACGCCAATAAAGTTCTGTTGACTAAAAGGAAATAATACCAAATGTAAACTTATATTTTCATAAAGAAATAAAAAGTATTAGAGATGGTAACTATCTGGGGAAATATAATTTTTTTCCTTTTAAATCACACAAGTCTGTTTAAAGCAATAATTATAAAATAATTCGTGCGGGTATATAGTGTATGTCAACATAATACATATGCCAACTGTAGCACAGAGGATGGGAAGAGATACAATGCTAATTGTAAAAAGACTAAAAATTTAAAGTTGCATTATATATTGTAATCCCTATAGTGCCCACTAAGTAATATGCAAAGTAGTAAAGCAAAACATCAACAGATCAATTTAAATGGAACATTAAAAAAATTCAAAGGATCTCAAACGAGCCAAAAAGGAGGAATTGGCAGCCAAGAATTTACAAGGACATACGGCAAATATATAAGGAAATTGTTGATAGGCATAATTCCATTCATATCAGTAGTATACTAAATATTAATGAAATCAATACTCCAATAAAGGGCAGAGATGATCAGACTGGATAATAAGCCACACCTAAGTATATACTGTCTGTGGAAAAAAGTACTCCAATTATAAAGACATAGACAGATCAAAAGGAAATGGATAGAAAAAGATATACCATGCAAACAGTAATGAGTGATATTAATATCAGATAAAACAGACTTCAAGACAAAAAGCATTACCAAAGTTAAAGACATTTTATAATGATAAAAGAATTTGTCAGGAATGATAACAATAATAAATGCATTTAAGCCTAATAACAGAGTTTTTCAAATTATGCTAATCGAACATTGACAGAACTAAAGGGAGAAATAGTTTCACAAAAGCTTGAGACTGTAACATACCTCTCTTAGCAATTGAAAGAGCAACTAGGCAAGACAAATCTATGAAGACGTTGTTATGGTTTGAATATTTGTCCCCTTTAAAACTCATGTTGAAATCTGATCCCTAATGTGATGATTTTGGGAGGTGGAGCCTAGCGTGACATATTTGGTTTGTGGGGTGGATTCCTCATGAAGGACTTGGTGATGCTCTGGAGGCTGTGAGGTCTTGCTCTTGGGAGATCGGATTAGTTCTAGTGGGAATGGATTAGGTCCCTCAAAAGTGGGTTGTAATAAATCCAGGACACTCCTCAGATTTTCCCTTCTTTAAATGGGTCCATTTCCCTTTGGCCTTTTCTGCCATGTTGTGATGAAGCACGAGAGCCCTCATTAGAAGCCAGGGCCATGCCCCTGAACTTCTCAGCCTGCAGAACTATATGTTGAATAAACCTATTTTCTGTATAAATGAAACAGTTTCAGGTATTCTTCTATAGCAACACAAAATGGACCAAAGCATAGAGTATCAGGACACCACCATCAACCACCGTGACCTAGTTGATGTTTATAGACTACTATACCCAACAAAGGCAGAATACATATTATTCCAAATGTCAGTGTTATGCTCACTAATATAGCAAGAAGGTTAGTCGGGCAGTAAAATTTCAATTAATTTAAAGGATTAAAATCATATAGAGTATGTTTTTTGATTACAATAAATTACATTAAAAATAAAAAAAATCCACAAAAACATGAAATATGTGGAAATCAATCCGTTCACTTCTAAGTAATCCAAAAGTCAAAGAAGAAATCACAGGGCCATTAGAAAATATTTTTAACTGAATAATGAAGTATGACATATTCAAATTCGTTAGTTACTGCTGAAGCAGGCTTAGAGGGAAATTTTAGCTTTAAATGCTGATGTTAAAATTTATATGAAAATCAAAGTAACTAAAAGCCACAACAATTAAAAAGACAATTAGAAAATCTACACTTCCTGACTTTAAGATTTACTATAAGCCTCTAAACACCAAACTAGTGAGATATTTGCAAAAGGATAGATAAAGAAATCAATGGCACAGAATTTTGAGTTCAGAAAGAGATCCATGTATCTGAATAAAGTTTACACAGGAGTTCTATGTTCTATCCTTTCAATTTTTCTGCGAGACTGAAATTATGTCAAAATAAAAAGTTTAAAGAAAGGAATGTAAAAATGTTAAATGATTGGAACGACAACAGCCTGAAGTAGATACTAATTGAATGGGTGAAAAATATCTGTCAAACAGCTATGCTGAAAAATGTGTTCATTGTTCTGAAATGTAAAATTTCCTAAGGATTAATCTGTAATGTTTTCTTCCATTTTCAGAAAAACTTACATATTACAGCTGAAAAATGCATATTTTAATGTGTAATGAGTGTTTGTATTAAAATCTAAAAACATTAAAAAAATTAAGGTCCAACAAACCACTTGGGGAAAAAATTCTTCGGTAAAAATGAAAGTAAATCTATGAATGCACATTGCAGCAGATGCCGTTGATGCCATATTTAGCCCCTCAGCTCTTGCCTAAGTTCACTTGCAGCTGAGATGAATAGCGTTCATGAATGTGATGCTTCATCTGAAACGACTGTGGCTTTGTATTTCTTTGCTTTAAGTCTTTCTCCAGTGTGCTTAACTCACAGGAATGACCACCTGGAATTACTGGGGATTTAACTTTGTTTATAGATATAGTTTCCAGCTTCCACTTTCATCAATGGGACATTTCCAGGACATAATATAAACAATTTCTCAGATATGGAGCTCTAGTTTAAACCTTCGCATTAAACCACGTATTAACTCTCCCTTTGCTAGCTTTTCTCCGGCCTAATATCACTCCCCTCACTTTCTCACTTATGCTTCCCAGAATTACATCCCAGGTAACTTTCAGCACCCTAGTACTTTTCAGGGTCTACTTTCAGGGAAACCCAAACTACAACACACATTATTTAGAAATAACATAAACATCATATGTTTCAAAACTTACAATGTGACTAATACACCTGAAGCAAATTCATAACATTATACATTTTTATTACTGAGAAAAAAGAATTCAGCAGTTTATTAAAAAGATAATAATTTACATTACAAAGAAAAGTAGAAATTAAAAAATTATACAGATAAATTTGTTAGAGAGCAAATTAAAAACAAAATTAATAAATCCAAGAGTGTGCTCTTTGGAAAAAATTTAAAAGCAATCAATATCTGGAAATACACAACAACAATAACAACAAAAAAGAGAGAAGACAAAGAAGCAAAATAGTAAAGTGATTATTACATCAGATATTGAGAAAATCAAATGATTTTAAGAGAATGCTGCAGCATTCTATGTATAAGTCTATGTTAATAATTTGAACATTTTTGGGAAAATAAATAATTTTTAAGGGAAATATGAATTATAATTAACTCAAGAAATATATAACTGAATGTAATCATGAAAGAAATTTAACATTTTTTTGAAGGAAAAAGTACTCTAGGGCTGGATTATTTGGATATGACTTATTTCACATTTTCAAATCATAGCTCACTCCTAGCTATACAAGTCATTTCTAAGCATAGCTGGAAAGCTTTCCAATTTCTTTCATAAAAATAGAATAAATTTGATACTAAAACTTGAAAAAGATAAATCAATAAGGATAAAAACCATTGGAAAATTTTTCTTCTGAATATTCTTAGGATAATGAAAAATAGCTATAATCAAAAGGCAATAGTTTACTAGGCAGTAAAGAGCTAGAGGCATTGCCATTATAATTTAGAACAAAACATGGATGCATGCTTTTGCCACTATTAATTTATATTGTCCTGAAAGTTTCAACCATTAAAAATAAGATGAAAAAGATATAGAAGAGGTAGCATGTTTGTTACTGAGGCAAAACAAACAAACAAAAAACAAACAAAAACATTGTTTACACATGACATACTAGTTTATCTAGAAATTGTAAGTAATCAGGTTTTTGGTGGACCCCTTGGGTTTTCAAGGTATAGGATGGTATAGTCCACAAAAAGGGATAGCTTAATTTCCTCTTTTCCTATTTGAATAACCCTGATTTTCTTCTTTTGACTGATTGCTCTAGCAAGGACTTCCAGCACTATGTTGAACAGGAGGGGTGAGAGTGGGCAATCTTGTTTTGCTCTTGTTTTCCGGGGGAATGCTTCTAACTTCTGGCCTTTGAGCAATATGTTGGCTGTGGGTTTATCATAGATGGCTCTTACTGTTTTGAGGAATGTTCCTTCTATGCCTAGGTGTTCAAAGGTTTTTATCAAGAAGGGATGCTGGATTTCATAGAAAGCTTTTTCTGTGTCTAATGATATAATCATGTGGTTCTTGTTTTTACAAAACCTCAAACTGTTAAGAATCTTGGAAGAAAATGGAGAAAACACCCTTATGCACATTGGAGTAGGCAACCAATTCTTGATCAAATCCCCAAAAGTACTTGCTATAAAAGACAAGGTAGCCAAGTAGGACCTCATCAAATTGAAAAGGTTTTGTATAGCAAAATAAATCATTAAGAGAGTGGCGAGACAACCCACAGAATGGAAAAAAATATTTGCTAATTGTGTATCTGACAAAGGCCTAACATCCAGAATCTACAAAGAACTCAAATGAGCTAAAAGGAAAAAAATGAACAGCCCTATTAAAAAATGGGCAGAGGACATGAATAGACACTTCTCAAAAGAAGACATATGAGTAGCCAACAGTTACATGAAAAAAATGCTCAGTCTCACTAATCATCAGAGAAATGCAAATCAAAATCACATGGAGATACCATGTTACCCCAGTAAGGGTGGTCATCATTAATAAATAAAAAACTAATAGATGCTGGCACAAGTACAGAGAAAAGGGGACACTTCTACACTGTTGGTGGGAGTGCAAATTAGTCTAACTTCAATGGAAAATAGTGTGGCGTTATCTAAAGGAAGTAGATTGACCTTCCTTCCATCCAATCTAGCAATTCCCCTCCTGGGAAAACACCTGGACACAAATCATTCTACAAAAAAGACACCTGCACATGCATGTTTATTGCCCCACTATTCACAATAGCAAAAAACATGAAACCAACCCTACTGTCCATCGAAAGTAGACTGGAGAAAGAAAATGTGGTACATATATGTGGTGGAATATTACACAGATGTAAAGAAGGACAAAATCATGGACTTCTCAGCAAATTGGATAGAATTGGAGACAATCATTCTTAGTGATCTATCACAGAAACACCTGGATACCATACATTCCCATTCATAAGTGGGGTCTGAAAATTAATCACAATAGCACAAGGGAGGAATTGGCAGTTGTGGAACACTGCCGGGGTGAGGGGGCATGTAAACTACAAGTATACCTGGTCCTAAACCAGGGGAAGTGAGGACCAGTTGGAGGCCCAAACTTCACCTGCACATACACTACTTATGCTATCTAATCCTGACGTGAACCCCACAACTTTATGATAAAATAAAATAAAAAATTGCAAGTAATCAACTGAAAAACTGCCAAAACTAATACAGTTAGTTAGTTGATTAATTAACTAATGGATCTTGTAACAGGGAGAGTCTGAATATAAAAGACTAAATGAGATAATGTATTTTAATCTATCACAACAGTCCTGAGATCAGTGGTCAAGAATGGTAGACCTGCTGTGCTCCATGAATTGATTCAGAGACTCAGATTTCTTTTATCTTCCTGACAGTAGTCCTCTAGAATGAGGATTGGCAAACGTTTTATACATTGGGCCAGATTGGCTTTTTTAAATTTATTTTTTTAGTTTGAGTCTTACTCTGTTGCCCAGTGCAGTATTACAATCACAGGTCATCGCGTCCTCCAACTTCTGGGTTCAAGTGATCCTCCTGTGTCAGCCTCATGAGTAGCTGGGACTACAGGTGCAAACCACCACACTCAGCTAATTAAAAAAAAATTTATTTGTAGAGATGTGGTCTTGCTATGTTGCCCAGGCTGATCTCGAACTCCTGGGTTCAAGAAATCTTCATGTCTTGGCCTCCCAAGTGGCCTGTAATCCCAAAGTGCTGGGATTGCAGGCGTGAGCCACTGCATCCAGCCAAGATTGGCTTTGAGGTTCATACAGCCTCTACCACATTTTCTCTTCTTCTTTTCTGTCTTCCTTCACTTCCTTTCCTTTCTTCTTTTTTCTTTATCTCTTTTTCTTTCTTTCCCTTCTCCCTTTCTCTCTCTTCCTTTCTTCTGCTCTTATCTTTTTACAGTCATTTAAAAAAGTAAAAGCATTCTGAGTTCATGGGCCATGAAAAATCAGACCCCAGGTCAAAATGGCCCACAGTTCACCGACTTCTGCTCTAGGATGTTGTTTACTTCTTTGTGGGTAAAGATGATTAACCTCTGCTTGAGCCCAGGAGTTCAAGGCTGCATTGAGCCTTGATTCCCCCACTGCACTCCACCATGGGTGACAGAGTGAGACCCTGCCTCTAAAAAGATAACTAAATAAAAATGATTCATCTGAAGTCTGTATTCTAGGATGAAAATACAAACTCGTTTAGAGACGACTTGGAAGTTGCCCATGTCACTTCTATTCCCATCCCATTGACTAAATATAGTCACCTGCCTAGGCTGCAAGGGGGGTTGAGACATCTGGGCAGTCATGTGACCAAGAAAAGGGAACACACTTGGATGGAACAACAATAAATTTGTCTTATTGATTAAAACAAGAATTTCTTAAAAAAATAAATACTTTCTTGAGTATCAGTAATTGTCAGGTAGAAAATCGGTCCTTTACAATAGTAAATTGTCTCTAATAACTACTTACAATTTTTGAAACAGAAGTGTTCAGAATCTACCTGCAGAGAATTAAAAAATACAAAGTAAAGCAAGTAAAAGTTGACAAGCTAAAGAAAAGACTAATAAAATTGTTAATTGGAAAAACTGAGTATTTAAAATATCTATGACAAATTTTCTCAAATTAATTGATAAGTTTAATATAATTCTAATAAAAGTTCCAGCAAAATTACTCTGGGCTTGACAAGATAAATCTGAAATGTGTCTGGAAAAATAGATGGGGGGTAATTTCCCTTCCAAAAAACACTTGAAAAGAAATGAAATGAGAGGAAACTTGATCAACCAGATATTTAATTATAGGGGCCATCAGTCAAAAGGGGGTTTGGGAGAGATAGTATAATGGAAACAGAGAAAGGCTATTGCCTCTGCTAACAATTTTGAGGTCACAAAATTTTGGGAAACAGGAAGGTCCTAGTTCGCTTACTTTCTGTGTAACTTTAGGCAAGTTATTTAATCAATCTGAGCATCAATTTTATTATAAAACTATACATACTTTGTAGAGGTTTATTAAGGATGACAATTTGTTCTGTACCACTCCTTCGCTGTTCTAGAAACCCTCAGAAGAAAAACACTCCATCTAACTAAAATTATACTAGAGCCAACGTTCCTAGTGTAGATATGCCACCTAGGATCACAATGTATGCTTGTGGTTACTGGTGAGGAAGATGATGACATAAAGAGGGAGGGAGAAGAGGAGGGAAAAGAGGAGAAGAGGAAGAGGAGAAGGAGAAGGAGAGGGAAGAGAATTGATAAGTTGACTTGACCTTCTCTGGATATGCTGTAGAATTTCACCAGCAGTTCATCCTAGAAGCAGTTGCCGGTTTGGGTAAAGCTGTTCTGAATTTTAGTTCTATTCCTAGTCATGTAATATTGGGACTCTTACTTAATTTCTCTGTGCCTCTATTTTCTCGTTGGTATAAATTCAGACAATAATGCTTCACTTGCATGATTGGAAGATGAAGATGGTGATAACAATGATAATCACTTACTCTGTTCCCGGTACTAGATGCTTGGAATACATTAAACCATTTAATTCTTCACATAAATCTTAGGAGATGGGCACCATCTTCATTATAGTCATTTACATTTTGACAGATGAAGGGAACAGAGGTAAAGAGATTCTATAACTTAACAAAAATTAAACATTTGATAACAAAAGTCACACAGCTATTTAATTTTATCATCAGGACCAGAACTGGGGAAACGTTTCACCATTAGGGTGCTATTTGCATAAAAGTCCAGTAGTGGACATTTCCCCAGCACAGGTGATAATAACTAAACAGCTGATGCATCTGGATACTCACATTATAGAGGCAGTCAATAGAAGTTGCAAATTGTGATCTAACTGATCTGTCTTGTTGTGCAATCTTTATTTAAGCAAAGGGTAGTTTAGGGGCTCAGTGAGTCCTTGACGTCAGGGACTAGGTCTTATTTGCAAAGCACTTGAGACGGTGCTTGGCTTGAGGTAAATACTCAATACATAAACTATCAATGTGATGGCTTACCACTGTGATCAAAAGGTTTAGACAGGCGTCTGGCTCTTTATCAGCCACCTGATGCCTATTTATTGATTGAATGAATCTTTTGATAAATATCTGAATTCCAAATGTCTTTGATATTCCTAAAATTATGATTTTAAAGCAGCGAAAGATACTCTACCACAAAAGACTTGTAGCCTTGAATCCATTCTGTCTACTATAAGACCCTTCTGATTTAAATTGTGTTTAAAGCTAGTAAATTTATAAGAGAATGGTACCAGTCTACAATAAAGGAGGTAAAGCCCAAATTCACTTTAAATCAAGAAACATGGCTTGAACGTTAAGGAATAGTAAACTGATTATTTGCCAGAATTCTAGTTGATGTGCTTTGTTACAGATATACATTGTAACCGTTTCACACAATCTAGTGACATTATAAGCTTCAGCAGAAATAATAGATTTCAAAGAAAACATATATTTTACTTGTGGTATTTCCAGTATGACTATTTTCAATTGTGAACTAAATGCTGAATTGAGATAGTAAATATAGCAATGTTGTTTTGTAGGAGTTCTGTGTGCAAAATCAGACAACATCGATTTATGCTCTTAAAAAAAAAAAAGTTTTGTGGGTTCACTAATGTTCATTTATTTAGTCTTCTCTGTAAGTTCTGGCTAGAAACCTCTTTATGAGTACACTGGTTACCAAGAAGAAATGTCCCAGAAAAGCATTATTTTATTGGGGTAGACTAACTGATTTGTCGGGCAAAAATAAAACCACTGAAGGGAACCGATGTGTTTAAAAATTGTGCCTTATTATAGAGTTTTGTTTGCTAGAATAGATAGTGCCAATGTCTTAAAAAATTAGGACTGGTTTTCAGAATTTTTCTGTGCCCCTTTCAGTTTCCTTATCTATAGCTATAATCTAGTTCAGTAATCACTTGGAAATGGAGTGTTCCTGAAAGACAGAAGCAACCCTATTTTATCAACACTTGGTGGGATAGATACTTAAACATGAGAGAAATAAAGGTGCGGGGGGGGGGGAGAGCGAGCAAAGGCTGTAAAAACCATCCTTTGCTTTCTATATTAGCTTCCAAGATCATCCCCAAATAACGGTTTGAGACCTCAATTTATTGAACCTAATAGAGACGAGAGATGGAATGGTGAGACTGATAATGATTATGATGTGCAGCTTTGCCGAGGTCATGGGCTTGGTTAATTCCCTTCCAAAGGGACAGAAGGAGAGAAGGAGAGCAAGAAGGGTGAGTGCAGCCAATTCAGCCCCTCACTTCCAAGCTGACTGGGAACGGTTTATAATGAATGTCCCTGCCTCCACCAAGGGCATTTCTTTCATTTAACGAGCACGCAGGAAGCAGCCATTGCTCAAGTCCAAGGGTTCAGTTTGCAGTGAGCCACAAATCACATTTCATTTATCAGGCCCCACAGATGACAGGATATCATCGAATCCCTGGAGAGCCATATTCATTAAAAAGAAATCTTAAGTAATTACAACAATTAATTGACTTGAAACAGTTTCTGGTGGATAAGGTTTACATAATTCATTTGCCAGACAAAACAAGCCTGATCGAATCCGGGCACATGCTATTTAGGAACGGCCCTCTCTCTGACAAGGTACCTTCCTGGAAAGGTGCATATCAACTGCTGCCTTTTTCTTTTTTCTTAGAAGGAAGAATAATTTTTCTATGGGAAATAGGAATCCTAAAAGGTACTCATAAAATGGTTCTGCAACACTTCTCCATTTACCGTTGTTACTGAGATTGCTGAATGAAAATGACAGTGGGTTGTATTAATCAAGAATTCTCGGAATTTGTGATTTTGAGGGGATATAGACGGATCCGAGGCAAAGGCCTTCCCAAAAGCTAAATGATCATTTTGGACAAGAGCAAGGCCCAGTCTAAGAACTCCATTATCACCAAAATTAGGTGCACACACAGCTATCCTTGTCAAATTAATATTTTGCTCTCATTTTCAGCCATTAGTATAAACATTTTAGCTCCAATAGTTAAAAATATGGGGGTTTATGATTAAATTTAGAAAGGGATATCATTGGAGAGTCATAGCAAATAGTCTTTTATGCACAGCAAAATATGACTTCCCTACCACCTGGTAACATCTGCAACACAATTTAACCACATTATCAGCCTTCTGCTATAGCAGCATCAATTTTTGGAGAAATGATTTAGGGAAGTTCATGTAATAGGAAATTATCCTCTGATACACTTCTGATGTATTTTATTGGTGTGGTAGAAGAATGGATAATGGTAGCTTAGGAAAACAAGGAAAATCGTCTATGCTGTAGAATTTTTGAGATTTCTGTATCTTTGTCATGGCCCCATTGGGGGTTACTAGAGCATCTGATTTTTCGGACTCACAGGGGAAGCCTTGTTTAAAGCCCCAAACGTGAGACGGGCACTTACATCCAAGAGTGATGGTTTTTCAGATTTGTTTCTCCCAAATCAAGCCACAGACTGGCTGCCTTAATATCCCCTGGGAAGTTTGCTGAACATAGGAACACAGTGCCCAAGGCAGACACCCGAAACCAGAACCACCCAGGGTGAAGCTTATGCCCCTGCCGTTTTGACCAGCATCCTTAAAACAGGACGACCATCAGTGAGGTTCAGGATCATTAACAAGCCTGTAGCATAAATTTTAGTTTATTGGTGTTTTTCAACATTATTCCCCTCCCCCCCCCCCAAGATTTCTCTTATCCTCATTGTACTACTTGTTAGGATGTCGCACATTTCTGGATCCTAGAATTACACAGATAAATTGCAGTGTTACGGATTTTGCCCAACCATCGTGCCTTATGGAACACCCAGAGCTGGAGTTGCAAAATGAGTAATTGCTCTCCCAAAATATGTTTTGTATTTTCTTAGATTTCTTCATGAGCAGATAGATTTTTTACTTGTTAGTCTATTTTTCAGGCCTATAATTGCCACTTGGCTTAACAAAAATAACTTCATCTCTTTGTTGAGATTTCTTTTTTCTTTTTTTGAGTCAAAGTTTCACTCTGTCACCCAAGCTGGAATGAAGTGGCACAATTATGGCTCACTGCAGCTTCCACCTTTTGGGCTCAGGCAATCCTTCCACCTCAGCCTCCTGAGTAGCTGGGACTACAGGCACGTGCCGCCATCCTGGCTAATTTTGTGATTTTTTGTAAAGACAAGGTCTCGCTATGTTGCCCAGGCTAATCTCAAGTTCCTGGGCTCAAGCAATCCTCTCGTCGCTGCCTCTCAAAGTTTTAGGATTACAGGCCTAAGCCTCCAGGCCTGGACTCTTTCTTTGCTGAGATTTTCTAATTCTTTGTTTGCGTCATGAAAATCTGTAATGGATTGTTGAAGCATTTTTATGATGACTGATTTAAAATCCTCATCAGATCATTCCAGTGTTGAATTTACTTGATGCAGATGTGAGTTGATTGTTCTCATTTAAGTTGAGATTTTCTGGGTGTGATGGGTAATTTTCTATTGTATTTTGGACATTTTGGCTATTATGTTAAGGGACTCTGGGTCTCATTTAAATCTTTTAATTTGTCAAGTAGTCACCTTGTATAGATTCATTCCCAGGCCCTTCCTTATTTGGTGGGCTGTGGTTCCAAAGGCATTTTAGTTTTCTGAGCCTTTGTGGTATTGTCTCCTTGGTTTATATGGTGCCAGCGAGGCTCTCGTTGATCCCTGCTAAGGGCTGCCAGGGAGGCTGAAGGGTTTCCCTCGAGAAACCTTCTCCAGGTCTACCTTGATAGGAAAGGGAAGTTTTCGTGGTAGAAGGAAGGGGCTTCCCTGACGCTTGTAAGGCAGCTCTGGTATTTCTCAGCGGGGGAGGGGTGTCTCAAACCCTGTGGGGTAGGAAAGCATTTATCCTGGAAGCTGTTAGTGGGGTCCAGGACGCAGGGATCTCGTCTCCTTTCCTCAGTGGATGGTGTAGGTTTGCCTCCTGTTGCTGGAGGAACTCTTAGAACCTGCTTTCTTTCTACCAAATACAGCTACAAGAGGCAACCATAGGCAACAAGAGGGACTCTTATGTATTCCAGCTGAGGAATGGGACTGCCTGGGCTGCCTTCTGTTGCTAGACTGGGGGCAGGAAGTGCTGTATCAGGTGGGAGAAGGTAAGATGCCCCAGCCTGATGATGCCCAGGGGTCCCAGACTGAGGAGTTTTCATCTGACCACCTTTCAGAGTCCTTCGTTGGTTGCCTCTTGTGCTGTTTCTGGACTTGTAGCTGTATTTGGTAGAAAAAAGCAGGTTCTAAGCTATGGACAGATTTCAAAAATTAACTTCCTATGGAAAGTTCAGATTTTAAAAAATAACCTCAAAGCAAAGTTTTGTTGTTGTTGTTGAGATATCCTAACATGTGGACCTGAAGTTTTTTTAAAAAGATAATTTCCTGGGGCACTATTTAAATGAGATAATATGTATTAAATAAATTATTATTTGCCTAATTATATCTCTCTTTGAATTTATATATAAAAATGCCTTGGGGTTTGAAAGACTCCATAATCTGAGGAGAATAGACAAAAAAGAAATAATTTGGTTTCAGTTTTTGATGATATATTAAAGAAAGTTCACACTCTTATTCAGAACTTCTCCCTTTCTCATCCTCGAATGAATAATTGATTATCTGAGACAGAAGCAGTTTCCAGGGTCCAATGCCAAAAGGTTTTTCTGAAGGTCTAGGTCAATAGTGCATCAGAGTTGACTGATTAACAGAATTGCCTAGAGGCCTATTAAAAATTCCAACCTCCAGCATCCTGAAAATTCTAAATCAGTGGGGTAAGGGTGAGCCTCCTAAACTAGATATTATTCTAAAGTTTCCTAAGCAACGTTGATGATTGACTGCCTTTGGTAACTATGTAACCAAGACATTGGTACATCTCCAAAATATGATTGAACTTAAAAAGAAAAGACCCTTTACCCAGGGTGACAATTTGTGTGGGAACAGCCAAAAGGAAAACTGGAATGTTCACATTGCTATGATTTTGACCAGCATGACAAGGATTATGTAAGGGTGAGACATGAGAAAACTGACTGAAATAATTGGTACATTTGACTTGGTGAAGATTCGCTTACAGGAGGACTGCTGATTGTCTTCACATAATTAAAGGGCAGTTTTGAGGAGGAATTAAACTTCCACTATTTGGACTAGGAACCTGCAGCTTCAGCAAACTGCTGGGGTGATTCTGAGGGAGATGGTGGACCTCATGGAAGCAAGTACAGGTTAGAGGGAGGATTCATCCTGACTTTTATGGAATGTTTTGTGTGCTTGAGAGAGCTGCTGGGGAGGGTTCAACAGGGAGCCAACCAAGATAGAAAAAGAAGGAAGGGAAAGAGGAAAGGGAAGGAAAGGGAAGGGAATGGGGAGGGGAGGTGAGAGAGTAAAAGGGGTGGAGGAAGGAAGGAAGGAAGGAAGGAAGGAAGGAAGGAAGGAAGGAAGGAAGGAAGGAAGGAAGGAAGGAAGGAAGGATGGAAGGAGGAGGAGAGGCAGAGATGTTCTGGTTATAGAGGACCCACCCTTGACTAAGTCCTGGTTGAATGACTTACTGTAACATAGCTCAGCAATCTGGGAATATGGCAGAGAAAGTGGAATTGCATGAACTTGAAATCAGGAATGGGAATGCAGAGAGAGTGAAAGGACAAGGGACAGAGGGAGTTTTGGTTGTTGGTAAGAGAGGTTAAATGCAGGCTCTTGTCCAATAGGAAGTCAGGGAAATTGAGAGAAGACCAACAGACCTGGGATAGTCAGTGAGGTCAATGGGTTTGAGTTTACCACCAAGGTGAAGGAAAGTTTCAGAAACAGTGAGAAAGTGGGGAGAATTCTAGATTTCAAGAAGTTCCCACTTTTCGTGGTCTATGAGACAAGGAGTGAGCAGCATCCAGCAATGGGGCCAAGTGGAAAGTCAATGCTTTACCTAGGATGGTGATTCTCAAACACAAGTGTGTATAAGCTGGAGAATCGGTTAAAACACAGGATGCTGAACCCCATCCCAGAGATTCTAATTCAGTAGGTCAGAACTTCCTTTCCTGACTAGCTCCTAGGTGATGCCAGTACTGTGGTCCCGGGACCAAGTTTTAAGAAAGAGTGACCTAGGAAAACTCACAGCATATTGAAGAGTCAGCATCAAGGATTTTTGTCAAATGGACACACTTGGAAAGGAAGGGGACAAAAGAAACTGTTTACCAATGAGGGTTCCAGAAAGCAGAGTAAACATGGAAGGGGTGGGACTGGGGGTGTGATTGGGAGCCTGGGGTCACATCAGCAGCACCAGGGCGAGAGTTTGGCAGGATGGATTCCAGGGTGTTCTCAAATTGCTATAAAAATCCATATGGACAGTTCACTCTTATCCATCACTAGTTATTTAAAATTGGCTTCTTTCCATGTATATTTGACTTTGTTGATGCCAAAGAGAGGAGTAGCTTATTTCACTGTGCCCAAAAGGGGTTTTGCTTCAGAGCCAAATAGAGTAGGGTAGGGCTGGCAACCTCACAAAGAATGAGGTGTTTGACAGCAGAGACCTTTGGCAAAACCTGACGGGATGAGGACTTTATTCTTTCTCTTAAAGTCTTTTAATGACCTCCCATTGCCTTCAGGTACAGTATAGAATCCATAGTGCTATATACAGAGTTCTTTGCAGTTTGTCCTGAAGCAGTTTCTCCCTTCTTTTCTGGACTATAATCACAAAGTCTGTGTCCTATTTTCTTGCATGAACCATGCTTTCCCTAGCATCAAGGCCTTCATGTGTGTTTGTGGGTTTTCTTACAGCATTTTTTATCTTGCTTTATTAGCTAGCTTCTACTAATTCTGATATGAATTTAAGTGTTCCTTTTGGGGGAAACTTTCTTAACCATCAAAGGAGGGCCCCCTCCCATTCTTTCTTTGAAACATGTCTCACAGTTGTCATTCCATGTTTACCATCAGCTTTCCATTTTCTACCAGGACTAGGTGGAATGAAACTTGTCCTGGTTTGCTCAGGTCTTTCCTTGTGTTTCAATTCCAAGACCAGTGTCCTAGGAACCCCTCAGCCCAGGCAAACCAGGATGCTTGGTCGTCATAGCCTAGTCCACACTACACCCAGACCTAGCACTGTAACTGGCACATATCACATGCCAGTATATGTACATGAAACAGAACTGAGCAGTGCTTCAAGTGGGTAACAGGGAAATTAACCCTCACTCTCAATTTCCCTTTGACCTCAACAAACATTACCTGTGTTGAGGGGATGGGGATGTGGCTAACAGACACTATTCAAAATAGTTTTGGGGATCTGATTCCATCCTTTCATTCTGAAAGTCAGTGGGTGGACCTAAGACTATAGACATATGGCAAGACGATATGTAAAGCTGGTTTGCTGAATATGGAGGTGTCCAATTTTTCATTTAGCAAATAGTATTGTTTTTTGTTCCTATCCTGAAGATACCCCTCCCATTCCCCTCAAGTTCACTAGTAAGTTATATTAATTTTCTTGAGAGAGTTTTCAAAAATTTCCTAAGAAATGAAAATACTCTGGAAAGAGATTAGTGTAAACTCTGCTACCTGCGATTCTGAAGGGGGAAGAGGAATTAGCACTGCTCCAGAGTAATGTCTGTGGACATTAGGACTTCTAGTTCTGGGTTAGGCTGTGACAATATCCTACCTCTGTTCCTGTGTCTCTTCTTCCTCCACAATCCCTGGGGACATGAATGTTTCTTTAAGTAAATGTATGATCTGTGCCCATGAAGAAATGAAGTGCCTTACAAGGAAAAAAATGTCCTGAGTCAAGCTCCAATAAACAAGTTCAGCATTCATCTGGAAAATCTCTTGTAAATTTAAACAGACTCTTGACTGCTTTACACTGTTGAGGAATATTTATTCACACAGCATGTTTAAGAGTCAGCATCAAGGATTTCAGTCTTCCAAACAAGAAAATTAGATAGAATGTTTTGGTCCCACAGTGACAGAGGAAGGGCAGAGGCTATTAGGACAACTCATCTCCTACAATATTAAAAATACCCTGACAGGCTTCTCCAGGTCAGAAGGAGGATCCGCTGGAGCTGGAGTGGGAAGAACAGCTGTGGCAGTGACTTGTAGACAGATGCGTGCAACTTGTCCCTGCTCTTGAGGGCAGAGATTGAAATGAGGAAAAAAGAAGCTGAAATCCTTCTTCCCAGACCTGAGCAACTTGCTTTACTTTTATTTTTATTTTTTGTTTTGGAGTCTCTCACTCTGTCACCCAGGCTGGGGTGCAGTGACATTATCATGGCTGCTGCAGCCTCGACCTGCTGGGCTCAGGCATTCCTCCTGCCTCAGCCTCCTCAATAACTAGGACTACAGCCATGTACTACCATGTTCTGCCAATTTTTAAAAATTTATTGTAAAGATGATGTCTTGCCATATTGCACAGGCTGGTCTTGAACTCCTAGGCTCAGGCAATCCTCTTGTCTCCACCTACTTTATTCTTAAGACTTTATTCTTCAAGACTTTGAGAGAAAAGATGAGGCAAAGCAGAGGGTGAAAAGGGGTTTAGAGAAGAAATGGGAAAAGATGCTTGAGTAATTTTTACCTGCTCAGGAGTACCAGTAGAACAGGAGTACCAATTCCCTTAGCTTCCCATCTCAAGCAGTGGTGATGGAAGAAACTGGCGTCATCCTCCAAGCGTTCTTGACCCTGACAGCCAAGTCAAAGATAGATGCTTATATCACAAGATGGACCTTTGTGCAGAGGTTCAACCCAGACCCACAGTACTTGTTTCTGTTTACTATCTACAAATTACTCCAAAACTTTAGTTGCTTGAAACAGCAACTATTTTTATTGCATCTCTTGTTTTTGTGGGTCAGTTGGAAGATTCTTCTGTCCCCCATGGCACAGACTGTGGTTACTTGGGGATGGATTCAGTTGGCAGGTGGGCTGGTCTGGAGGATCCTCGACAGTTTCACTCACAAGTCTAGTGACTTGGAAGGTGTGGTGGGCTGAATTATGGTCCTGAAAGATATTCAGGTCCCTGGAGCCTGTGAATGCTACCTTATGTGGCAGAAGGGACTTTGCAGATGCTTATAAATTAGGGATCTGTAGATGAGGACATTATCTTGACTTATCTGGGTGGGCCCTCAATGTAATCAGAAGTGTACTTACAAGAGGAAGGGAGAGGGAGATTTGACTACAGAGAAGAAAAAGGCTATATGAGGACTAATGTGAGATGTTACATTGCTGGCTTTGAAGATGGTGGAAGAAGACAGAACCAAGGAAGCGTGGAATACCGTTCTCCTTGCCTGGAAAAGTCAAGGAAATAGATTCCCCTCTAGAACCCCTGGAGGTATGAGGCCCTGCTGACATGTTAGCTTCTGCCCAGGGAACAGATTATGGACTTCGACCTCCAGAACTATAAGAAAATAATGTGTGCTGCTTTAAACCACCTAGTTTGTGACAATTTGTATAGCAGCCATTAAAAAAAAAGAAAAAACAACCTAATGTAGTGAAGGTGATCAGAAGACTAGACAGAACTGAGACTCCTGCACAGAGGGCCTGCTGCGGCTTCTCTGGCCTGAGAGCTGGTCTCAGGATTCTTACATGCCAGCTCAGGGCTTGCAAAGAGAGTGTCTAAGAGAGGAAGTGGAAGCTTCCAATTTCTAAAGGTTTGGGCAAAGCCATCACAGAGCCTGTCCAGATTCAAAGGATGGAGACATAGACCTTCGACTTTCCATGAGAGGAATGTCAAACAGTTTGTGGCTCTCTTTTTACTGTAGGAAAGAATACTTTCAACACTCGTGCCCTACTGACTGTAGATCAGCGGCATCGCCTTTGCATACTTACTCAATCTGCTGACTGTCAAAATCCCGGTTCTGTGGTGGGTAAAATCATTGATCAGTTTGACATAAAAAAAACAACAACAACCCCAGCGTGATATAGATTCTTTTGTATCCCCGATGGAATCCAAAATCACATTGGCTTAAGTCATTCTGAAAGGTCAAGAAAATAAGCAGGCTTTTCACAGGGCGTTCGTTCATTCATTCATTTATAGTCTTTCTGCATAAATTGCTAGAAGATAGACATTGAATCAGCAACTGTGACTAGTAATGCAGAAGGCACTATGGCAAAACTGCCAAATCTTTGTTGAAAAACTGATTTCAAAGATGGGAATTTGGATTTCTCTCTTTTTAATTCTGAGTCTAATGACTACCATGAACTGGGTAGAATATACTGTGACAGAGGGGTATTTTGGTCTTGTCACCAACCAAGAAGATGGAAAAGAAGTAGTACATTGAAAGTGACTAGATGTAGCAAACACTGTCCCTGGAAGGGAATTAGAAAGGACCTGTATAAAGTAGGATTTCGTTCAGTTACCTGTGACAGAAAACGCCAAATAATTGTATCTTATTCAAGAAAGCTGTTTTTCTTTTTTCACCATACAAAGAGCCCCCAGGGTAGATAGCACACTCAGGTATGGTAGCTCCACAATGGCCAGGGATCTAGTCCTCTCATTCATTGTGTGGTCTGATGTTCTATGGTCTAGGAAGGTTTCCTGAACTCTAGCCAGTGGAGCTACATTTCATCTCCCAGGGAGAAGAGAAAAGGAAATAACTAGCAGAAAACATGAACCAGCTATCTTTTAAGAGGACTTTCAGAAGCTGCCACACACACTTATATCTCTGTATCTCTATAAGGGGGACGGAAAACATAATTTTTAACCTGGATGAATCTAAAAATCATAGTTTTTGTAACTAAGAAAGATAGGAAAAACCAATGTGGATAGACCCAAACACAAGAAAAATACCTGATTTCTGGTTGCATTTCAATATAAAATACAAACATACTAATGTTGGCATACAAACATTAGATGAGTCACAGCTCCCATTCCAAAATGCCATTAAAGTAAATTTCAATACACATATCAGGAAACTACTTTTCTTTTTCCTAAAGTGTTTTTCTGGTAAAATT
The DNA here is from genome assembly GCF_000164805.1 of Carlito syrichta. Lineage (NCBI taxonomy): Eukaryota > Metazoa > Chordata > Mammalia > Primates > Tarsiidae > Carlito > Carlito syrichta. Next base: position 131,041 of record NW_007246586.1, read on the forward strand.
GGGATATATCTTATGTTCATTCATGTCTTATATTTCAGTAAAGATAGTAAATGTCTCCTTGAATTTACTACCTCAAACCTATGAAGTAGGCAATATTACCTCATGGTTCAGAAGAATTAGAAAGCTTGTTCAAGCTGAGTCAGGACTGAAATCCAGATGCAGCAGGTTTCGCAATATTTAATGCTTTCTGAAAACATACCAAAACTTTTGGACTTCAGGAAAGAAAACCTTGATATGAAAGGCTCTTCCCACTTTCTCCTGTACTAGAATGTTGTTTGGTGGTAGAGAGGGGTAATTCAAAGCTGAAGAAGATGGTGGTATTGCAATACAAAGAAAAATTGCAACAGAATGCTGGTCCAATCTGTCCTGGTCAGAGCATTCTGTGTAACTATAAATGGGTAGTGTCTTGGGCTCCTGGGTCCTTTCAGTGACATTTTGTTGCTTCTACCACAGCAACATAGTAGGTCCCAGCTGAATTTGTGTTACAGCTTGGTAGGCAGCCGGAATGAACAATCCAAACTAAATTTTCTTGCTTGCAAATACTACAGCAGGTTCCTGAATGCAGAGCATATGTGAAAAATAAACGCTTGGACCATTTATATCTGTTGTAAATTGAAAAGTAAAAAAAGTCCCCTAGTAGAAAAAAAGTTCAGTTTGATGTTAGCCGCATATATTTTTTAAAGACTATACATGAAAAAATTTGAATAAAATGGTATTGGGTAAAAGTGGTTAATACAATGTTGGAATCCAAATGTTTTCTAGAAAACAGGTGTTATCTTTTATCAGCATTATCATTTAATCAGGTGTTCAAATGTTTGAGTCTTAAACTTAGGGGCTGCCTAATAGCATTTTGCTCCTGATTTCATTTCAAGAGTAGTCTTGAGTATTGTCATAACAGAAATAAATATATACTGTTAAAAGGCCAAGGGTTTTCCCACAGGTCCTTTCCTGTATGGCCCAGCAACATGGAACACATTTTGAATGAAGTGCATCTATATTGGCTGTGATACGATTTGATGGACCAAACAACCAGGTCCCCTGGAGCTGTCTAAAAACATTTAAGTAATTCTCTGGCCCACAGCCAGCTCTGTTCATGCAGTCAGAGGCTTTGAAACAAGCCCCAGGTTTCAGATGAAAACAGTGGTGTAGTTTAAAAGAGTCAGGTCTCAGACTTGACCATTTATGCAGAAGTATAGCGAAGGTCATTGCTACCTTCTATGCCAGGGGAAAAAGAAATCAGTTGTATTGTTGGAAAACTGGTAAACAAACCATCACTGTCCCATTGAAACTCAAGCGCTGCGAGTAAAATTAACCTCTGAATTCTATAAGATCCTAAGAAATCACCTGTGCCCAAATCGATGACTTGTTTTTATAAATACTTTGGTAGTTATTGGTCGTTCTGGATTTATGTGAGTGTGGGAATATAAAGTTTGCCATTAAAAACACGTCAGCCTCATTCATTCCTTATTTTGTGTTTTTTTTTTTTTTTGGTTCATGTATTGATTTATTCTTTCATTCAGCACATTTTTGAGTGCTTTCTATGAACAGCGATTATGCTAGCCATTAGAATTATGGGGAGGGGTGAGAAAAAAATCTAGACACTGCTGTTTATAGTCTAAGTCAAGACAAAAGACATGAATCAGAGGATCCCAGAAACAGAGGTACAGCCGCTGCTATGAAGTCAGCCAAAAAAGAGCAGTTCAAGGTCACATGAGAGGTAACAGGGCGCTTAACAGAGGGTGGTCTGCGTAGCTTTCCATGAGGAGGGTGTTTGAGTTGAGAGCTAAAGGAAGCATGGGAGAGGGAGGAGAGTGGGAGAGGGAAGGTGATATCGGGCAGACAGAATGATCTGTGCAAAACCCCTGTGATCTGGGGTAAACGGCAGAAGTGCCCCCAGTGCTCAAGAAGTGAAAGCAGGTCATTGTAGGTGGAGAGCGGGGTTGAAGGGGCCTCGGGAAAGGGGCCGCATTTGGGTGTTCCTGCCCTTCCCAGCACGACAACCTTGTCATCTTTAGGTTGGTAGATACATCCACATGAGAAGTAGGAAGCTGGAACCTTCCCATCGACTGGGATTTCATTTACCTTGAAATACATTTGAACTTTTTTGCATATTGTTTTAGAGAGTTCAGGAATCCTAAAAGGCTTGTAATTAAATCTAGTAGTCACTATGGAAATATCTTTACCCCACCTTTAGCCTCCCACACCCCCCATTCCTGAGTGATTAATCACATTTCATTCTTTTAGCGGTTTTTTGGGGGGGGTGTTATTTCCATATTTCTAAATATGCTTGTGTTGTTGTTCATTAATCTCTCAATTTTAAGCCTGCCCATTTGTGTCCAGTTTTTGTCGATGAAAACCTAGCCCTTCTCTCATACTCACTCTATCACCGCAACATGGGTATAGTCATCATTATTGACATTGGCATGACATCACTTACATTAGCATGAACTTTGTGAATCTTGTTCACTCCTGAGCCTACTGTATACTATGATCACGTGTTTTTCTTGCACAGTTTTAGGCTTTCCTTGAATCAATAACTTACCTCATTTGTTTACTTGCTTTACTCTTTCTATGTATATATCCCTAATATTTCTCCATCAAATCTGAAAATAAAAAATCTCCTGCATTGGAAACACATCCCTACCGGTATTTTGGGAAGGACAGAGTGAGAGAGGGGCATTGCTCATTTGCAGACTTTCCATTCTTTTCCTGCTTTTTTGGATGGGATCACCCACCCTCCATCCTGCCTGGCATCTTTATGTGAATATATTCTGAGACTAAATCTGTATGTCCTGCTCTGGGGTGGGGTGTTGTGGGGGAAGCATTTCGATGGTTCTAGTTGCAAAGTGTTTTCCTATATTCTGCTAAGTCAGTTATTTGCCTGCCATTTTCTTAACAGCTTCCCAAAATTGATTAACCTTGCTCTTCTGCTGATGCATCCTCTCCTGCTCTCTTTGTCTCTGAGGGCTTATGCCTATTTTATTCCATTTCCCTTATCGCCACGACATTCAGGAGATGGCATGGCTAACGCATGGAGCTGGCCTGCCATGTTACCCTGCAGTCAGTCCCTTCCGGTTTCTGGTTCAGCTATTCTCTCAGCCCAGCGGCCATGCTCCGAGTCAGGCCTGAGTCTAGTGGGGACTTCCCAGGATGTAGGGATGGCTCTTGGGTTGACCACTGATTTCCTTGGACTTCTTGCCTGCCTGTTTTCTGCTTTGTGTTATTGTGTTATACACCAAAGTCTGGAGATGTGTCAGGTAGACTTAAGAAGAAGGTTCTTGCCTACATGTAGTTTCATGGGGTGTGTGCGCTGTGGAGCTAGAACAGGAATGGAACTAACTGATAATTAAAATAATTTTTTATTACCTGTGAAACAATACTTTTAATAATAAAAAATTCCTCCCCTCGCCACTCTTTCTCTCTGTTTCTATAATAACTTTATTGGATCTGGGTATCTAGATTATAGACGTTTATTGAAAACTGCAAAGTAATAGGGTCAGTTCTCCTGGGAAGTTTCCCTTGTGAACCTACAGTGCATCTTTTATGGCTTCGACCCCTTATTGCCTGTTTGAAGATGACCTGCCGATGGTAAATGGTGGAGATGGGTCCCAGACATCATAAGTTTTTGTGTTCCAGAATGAGCGTAAATGAAAAGAGGCATTCGTTTTGGAAATGCCTGTTTAGGAAAGGCCAATGAGAGAAGAATAAAAATAAAAGTGGAAACTTGTCTGACCTCTTCACCAGGTGTGAACAAGCCTCACAGACATGGGGACATTCTCATACTTCCTATATACTCAGCAACAGAGATTGTGAATTACAGTGGAATTCCATCTGTCTCTTCAGAGGCTGCGCTCCTGCGCGAGGGTTGGCCAAGTCACGCAGCCACCGGGAGTGAATATCTGCAGCTGCTGGAAACAGGGATTTGTAATGGAAACAGGGATTCGTCACTGATTATTTTTCTGCCTGCTCATATCTGCTATTGAGCCCTTCTTGGTGACTTTTTTCTTTTTTGTTTTTGTATTTTTTACTTGGTTCTGTGTCACACTTTCCATATTGTTATTGTTTGTATCAGATGTTTTTCTTTGTCAGAGAAGAGACATTAAATGGGTGTTAAATGTTAAAAAAAAAAATGGAAACAGTGATTCGTAATGGAAACACTGACAGACCCTTAACCAGGCAGTGCAGCAGGAGCTGCGATAATCTAGTAAATAAGGTGAATGTGCTCGGCTTATCTCATTTCACAGCTGAGCTGTGTATTGCCAGATAAATCAAATCAGGGTAAACGGCTTCATCTAATAAACTGGGTCAACATATAATGTATTTGTTCAGGTTCGCACTTTCATTGATTCTCATTTGATTTAAGAAGAGATATTTCAGCTCATGTTTGAACGTTTTTAGTATTCATCCCTCCTTCTGGTAAGGAGAAACAGAGAGGCAGGGACACACACAGCTGGGATTTTTTGTTTTTTTCATTTTAAATAAATTACATTTTCTGATTCTTGTAAATTCTTCTGCTTTTCATCTTTATGCAGCAATGTGGGGGAGGGGAGGGGTGGCAGGACCGCTTGGGGAGAAAGCCATGAAGAAGCAGGAGGAAGCACTCGTCTCTTCATCTGCATTTCCCAATAACGTTTTAGTGATGTTTGCTAATGTATCATTCATTAACCATCAGCCACTATAAAAAACATAATCTATCTCGCAAAGTGGACATTATTATCGCATTAAATCATTTCACAATATACCTGAACGGTTCCACATGAGAGGCCTGGTCTGGCCAAGCTCAGACGCCTCCGGGGCAATTCTTCAGCAGTAATGAGATACGAGGTCTGTCTGTGATGAATACGATATTACTCGTGTCAGTGGTTGCGGACTGCACCCAGAATATTTCTTCTTACAGGTTTTTTTCTTCTTCCATAGCAAAGGAACTCAGGCAAAGCACTATTAACCCAGTAAATGAAGCTCTAAAGATCACAGAGTGTGTCCATTAGGAGACAAGACGGTGACTAATCCAATTTTTCTTGCAGGGAGGGATGATGATGCTTTGGTAACATCTGGGGACGGCAGGCCCTGCATTGCAGATGAAGCTCTGTGTTCTGTCCTCTGGTTACTTTCCTTTCTAGCTCTTCCTTCTCTGCCTTTGTCTAAGAATAATTATTGCATTATCCCCTCTTCTCTCTCAACCTCTCTTGCCGAAAACCTCCTCGAAGGTGATTAAAAGAATGTCTATGGCTGGCGGAGGAAATAGAGAAGGGTAATGGGTGGGGGAAGAGAGAAAGAGCCCAGTGGTAAGGCTGCCTGTTTAACAAGGGTAGGACTGTTTCCTGAGGCTTCAGGGCTATGTTACAGACAGGCTGGATTCTGCAAAAGAGTAAGGCAGGAGGTACAATGGGTTATTTGCTTTTTGCTCCTGTTAAAATCCCAGCAGTCTTGCCTTTTAAAGAAAAAGAATCTGTATTTTTTTCTTTCATAAGAACATTTACTTGTTTCTTTTATTCCTTGGAATGTTGTTCAGGGTATTTGTTTAAAGTGTTATGGATAAACACAAGATTCCAGATGTCCCTTAGTCTAGTTGGCCATAGGATAGCTATGGGATGATTATTTTGAGGAGTAAAATAAAAACATAAACAAAGTGGTGATTCTTTCCTTAAATCATTCTAATTCTTTCCCCCTTTCCTTTCCTTCTACAAGTATTTTTTATGTGCAGGAAACTTACAGTTCATGGCATTATTACTCCAGCCAGCAAATATAAAACAAATAAACAAAAGGCCACATACAGCCACCTTTAGAATAGCCACAAAGGAGCCTCATGGATGCCCCAATTAAAACTGGGTGTACAGGCTGGCAACTGTGTCATAAGTAACTAAATGTGATGTTTGATTTTTTTAATGACAACCCTTTATCATCACTTCCCAAGAGAACACCAAAAATATATTCCCCTGAAGAGTAGCCTAGAGAGTCAGAAAATATATCCTTTTTCCCTACAGGTTTGTTTTCTGCAGTTAATCAATTCAGAAGGATTGGCTTAATTTTCCACACTGAAAAATGCAGGTTGAAACACTCCCTTTGAAAGTCAAATTTATAATATTTCACATTACTCTGGCATATTAGCTCAGGTGATGTGGAAAATGTAATTTTGAAAACATTTTGGCTTACTTGTGGTCTTTAGAAAGGACAGTGTAGTAGGAATCATGATTTTGTGTCTAAATGGATGTATCCTTAACTTCCTTTCTCATGTTGAAATGACTTTATAGATTTTATTAGTTTCAGTAAAATTTATTTACAGTGAATGAATCAATCCATCTCTCCCCACCCCTCTTCCTCTTACCCCTTTTATTTCTCTTTTTTTCTTTCTTATGTAACAGAAGGACTAGAAACCAGTTGATGGAGACATTTTACTGACACAATGTTATATTGACACCATTCTAAGAAAATATTTTTGTTGACAATTTTCCACCAGAAAGCATATTAAGTTCTTTGTATTAATTTAGCTTTTCTTCATTATATAAAACTTACTCTGAGCTTTTATTAAAATTAAATGATCTGGACAATATGACAAAATCTAGAAATTTAGAGAGGTCAAATATTTAGCAGAATATTAGTCTTTTTAAAGATGATTATTTTATTTCATTACATATTATTTTATTAAGAAATTATTTGTAAATATCATGGAACACATTGTTCATATCGATAGCTCAGATCGAATAGTTTTTGTTTTTGTTTTTTGAGTTGGAGTCTCACTGTCACCCAGGCTGGAGTGCAATGGCACGCTCATGATCACCCCAGCCTCGACCTGCTGGGCTCAGGTGATCCTTCTGTCTCAGCCTTCCAAGTAGCTGGAACTACAGGCACATGCCAACACATCTGGCTAATTTTTTTATTTATTGCAGAGATGAGGTCTCACCAAGTTGCCCAGACTGGTCTCGAACCCGTGGGCTCAGGCAATCCTCTTACCTTGGCCTCCCAAAGTGTTGGGATTATAGGCATTAGCCACTGTGCCTGGCCTTAATAGTTTTTTTTTTTTTTTTTAAAGGCCTTTTTCCTCTCTAGACTTTTGTTCTGGATTACACTTTCTCCTCTTGCTCAAGTATTTATTATTTATTGATAGATTTTTTTTTCCATTTATTTGCCCAGAAAACGTTTTGTTTTGTTTGCTTGACCTCTTTAAATTTTAACAATGAGATATCACCCAAAACCTGTCAGGATGGCTATCATAAAAAAACAAAAATAAAAGCAAAACAAAACAAAACAAAAGATAACAAGTATTGATCAGGTTGTGGAGAAATTGGAATCCCTGTATATTGTTGGTGGGAAAGCAAAGTGATTGAGCTGCTATGGAAAATAGCTACAAAAGTTTCTAAAAAAATTAAAGATATAACTATCATATCCAGATCTAGAAATTCCATTTCTGGGTATTTATTTAAAAGAATTGAAATCAGGATCTCACAGAGATATTAGCACCTGCTATGTTCAGTGCAGCATTATTCACAGTAGCCAAGCTATAGAAACAATCTAAATGTTCACTGACAGGTGAATGGATGAAGAAAATGTGGTCTATATACACATTATCATTCAGCCTTAAGCAAGGAAATTCTGCCAAGTGTGACAACATGGAAGCAACTGAAGGACATTATGCTAAGTGAAATAGGTAAGTATTGCTAATCTTTCTTCCAATCAATAAGCTAAATACCAGAGGTATCATGTGGATCTGCCCAAGATTTTAGAGTTATTATAGGGAAGTGGAGAAGTTGAAATTGAAACCCATCTAAAAGGTTGCGATATACACAATCATCAAGATTTGTGTTGATTCTTTCAAATTTTCTACACGGACAATCAAGTCATTTGTGAATAAAGACAATTTTACTTCTTCTTTCCAAATCAGTATACATTTTATTCAATTTTATTGTTTTATTGCACGAGCTACAACTTTAAGCAAGATGTTGAAAGGGAGTGGGGAGAATGGGCATATTTGTCTCATTCCTGATTTTAGTTAGAAAATGGTTAGTTATTTTCCTACCAGTATAATGTTGGTAGTAGTTATTTTGTAGATTTAAAAACTCAAGGTGAGGAAGTTCCCTTCTATTCCTAGTTTACTGAGAAATTTTATTAGAAATGGGTGTTGGCCTTTGTCAAATGCTTTTTCTGACTCTATTGATATAATCATGTAGTTTTTCTTCCTTAGCTTGTTCATGAGATGCATTACATTGACTGACTTTTGAATGTCCAACCAGCCTTGCACACCTAGGATAAGTCCCATTTAGTCATGGAGACTTATTTTCTTTTTAATGTTCTCTTCTCTACTTAGTATTATTGTGTGTGTGTGTGTGTGTTTGTATGCATACACACAAAGGAGTTCCGTGCCTCAAGCTTAACATGGTGGTATTATTTTATACCAGGTGAACTTGTGCACTCAGTATTGTTGTCACCAGAATACGCTGTAGCTAAGAGTGTTGGTTGTTTTGTTTGTTTTTATATTTTATTTTAGAGACGTGGTGTACAATCAGGATTGGGTAGACAAGTAGACATCGTGCAGGCAAAGTTTGGGACTCCCTTTGGTCCTTGCTTTGCCTGGTTTGAGATCGGGTGCCCTTATTGATGTTGTGTCCCCACCAAGAGTGCTATTTTTACTCTGGAGTGCCACTGAGGACTTGATAGGAGCAGTAAGAATGCTTTGGACAATAGGAATACTTTGATCAAAGCATTAAACTGCTCTTTGTTCTCATTACATCCTCCAGTGGCTTCTGCTATCATTAAAACCACAGGGCCTGGCTGGGCACGGTGGTTCATGCCTATAATTCTAGCACTTTGGGAGGCTGAGGTGAGAGGATTGCCTGAGCCCACGGGTTCGAGATCATCCTGGTGAGACCTCATCTCTACAATAAATCAGAAAATTAGCCATGTGTGGTGGCGCATGTCTGTAGTTCCAGCTACTTGGAATACTGAGGTGGAAGAATTGCCTGAAACCAGCTACTTGGAAGACTGTAGTTCCAGCTACGTGGAAGACTGAGGTGGAAGGATCACCCGAGACCAGCAGATAGAGGCTGCAGTGGCCATGAACATGCCAATGCACTCTTGCCTGGATGACAGAGTGAGACTCTGACTCAAAAACCAAACCAAAACAAAATCCCCCCCCCAAAACCACAGTGTCTACTTTGGAAGAATTATATGAAAAGTAAATTATGGAAAATAAATACTTCTCAGTTCTTTCTTGCTATTCTGTTTAGTTATTCACTGATCTCCTCGCTAGATAACCCAGCTCCTGACCAGTTGGGTCAATCAGTTGGGTCCCAGTTCCTAGGCCAACTATTCATTTAGGGGTGGATATATGGCCCAACTCAGGACAATGAAAGATGTGAGGGTGGCTCTACTGATCTATTCTCTGTGCATCCGGAAAAGGACTACTTGGTTTTTAGAAGAAGCAAGAGGAAAAGACAGCTTCTTCTGGATTGTCACTTCTGGACATGGTATATGGCACTCTGTAGCCATCTGCAGCCATGAGGGGAGCCAGCTTAGGATATCGCCAGCATGCTCAGTGTGGCAGAGCTGAGAGACTGAAGAAGCCCAGGTCCTTAGGGATATTGTGGAACTACAGAATTTACTGGCCTTGAAACTTTCTTAATTCTTACTTTTAATTTTCTGTATTAGAAACCTGGGGTTCCTGCAATACTGGCTGAGCTCTTGTGTTTATTTTGAGGAATTTCTCTGAGTGTGACCCAAGAACTACCTGTATCAGAATATTTCAAAATGCTTTTAAGAAGCAGGATCCTCTTCATATTTTTTGTATAATAGGATGGGATATCTGTTGATGGGGCCTAGGAATCACCTTTTAAATTTTTTTTAGCAATATGACGACTTAATCTTATGTTCACTCCAGATTCAGAATCTGTATTTTCAGGAAAAAAATGTCTACTGCAGAGGACTCAGTTCATCAGTCTCATAGAGAACAACCTTGCAACATATTATATACTTTCATACGTGACACCTAACTCTCACAGGGCATCTCACAATCTGAATATAACACCACTCCATTGAGACACAAGCCTAAAGTTCAGAAATGTGAAACAGATTGGAAATGAGAGACAGATCACAAATATTTAATAGGACAATTAGAAGAAGAAATGCTGCAATCCAACAGGATAAAAATATTTCAGTGAGTAAATGGGTTTCCTCAAACATATATTCAGGAGGCAGATGGTAAAGTGGAAAGTTGACCGATTAAGAAATAATTATGGTAGGTTATTGGAGACTGGGGAAAAGGAAGTAACAGATTTATTAAATAGCCTGTACTCTTGTATGCAGAAAGGTGGCCAATCTTAGATTATATGTGCTTGTGAATATATAGTAGAGTGAGCAAGCTTTGGAAAAGGCAGCAGAGTTTAAAGACCACTTGTGGAAGGCATGAATACATCAAATGGTTCTCGTAGGAGTTGAAAGAATGAAGCCCTCATTTTCAGCCTCTCAGAAGCCGTCAAGTAGAGTGTGACTCCTATGTTGTTAAATGACAGTTGTAAAAATGATAGTTCTGTAATGTCTGATAATTAAAATACTATTTTGGCTGGCAAAGCCTATTTAGATTTATGTTTGTTGAAACACACACACACACACACACACACACACACACACACACACACACACACACACACACCTCTAGAACAAACCACTTAAGCACCTTTACTACCTTTTCCCAAGCCTTCAATAACTTCCAATTACTGAAGCCATAAATGCCCTATTTCACAAAATAATACTCTTGAGGCCTGCACATTTGCCTCACTTACAACTTGGGAAGACTAAGTCCCTAGCTAGAATAGTAATTTAGATTATATTTAGTTTGGAACTTCATTCTTATGGCCCTGGAGAGAAGATAAAGGTGTTTCCATGCACCTCATGGGTGGGTCTTTTCTTTTAAATATTGAAGGCTGCAGACCTTGTCTCTAGTGCACTGTTAGGAGAGAGAATTCTTGAAATTTCACACAGGAACTCCTCACCATCTTCCTGTTATCAAATATATGCCTATCACTACATCTTCATCAACTACATATTCCTTCTCCCTTGTTAAAAGAGAAATTCTATCCATCTAGTCTCTTTCCAGGTGCTTAGGATTTGGTTCCCTCCCATTCTTCAAAAATTTGACAGAGGCTCTTCTCTCTATCTTGTGTTTGGCCTCACCTCTCAATTTTTAAAAATTCAATGTATTTTACTTTTTTAGACCAATTTTAGATCCACAGAAAAATTGAGCTACAGAGATTTCTCATATGCCCCCTGTCCCTACATGCACAACCTCCCCCTTCATCACCATCCTGCACCAAAGCTGTCCATTTGTTACAGCTGATCAGCCTACATTGACCCATCATTATCACCCCAAGTCTATAGTTTACACTAAGGTCCACTCTTGGTGTTGGACATTCTATGGATTTTAATACATTTGTGATGACATGTATCCAACATTATAGTATCATACAGAATAGTTTCACTGCCCTAAAAATCTTCTGTAACCTTACTCATCTCTCCCTTCCCAACCCCTGGCAACCACTGATCTTTTTACTGTCTCCATAACTTTGCCTTCTTTTTACTGTCTTCATAGTTTTGCCTTTCCCAGAATGTTCTATAGTTGAAGTCAAAGAATGTGTGGCCCGTAGAGATTGCCTTCTTTCACTTTAGTAGTATGTATTTAAATTTCCTCCAAGTTTTTTCATGCAGGATAGCATTTCTTTTTAGTCCTGAAAAATAGTCCATTGTCTGGACATACCACAGTTTATCCTTTTACCTACTGATGAAAGGATATATCAACATGGTTGCTTTCAAATTTTGGCAATTATGAATAAAGTTGCTATAAACAGTTGTGTACAGGTTTTTGTGTGGACATAAGTTTTCTACTCATTTTGGTAAATACAAATGAGTGCAATGGCTGGATTTTTTTGTAAGAGTATATTTAGTTTTATAAGAAACTGGCAAGCTGTGTTCCCAAGTGGCTGTACCTTTTTGTATTCTCACCAAAAATGAATGAGAGTTCCTGTTGCTCCACATTCTTGTCAGCATTTAGTATTGTCAGTGGCTTGGATTTTGGCTATGCTAATATATATGCAGTGGTATCTCAGCGTTGTTTCAATTTGCAACTTTCTAATAACATATGATGTTGAGCATATTTTCATATGTGTATTTTTCATCTGTATATCTTCATTGGTGGGGTGTCTGTTCAAGTCTTTTGTCTAATTTTTAATTGGGTTATTTTTTTCTTATTGTTGAGTTTTAAGAATACTTTGTTTATTTTGGATAACAGTTCTATATTCGATATGGTTTTTGCAAATACATTTTCCAAGTTTGTGGCTTGTCTTTCATTCTCTTGACAGCATCTTTTGCAAAGCAGAATTTTGTACTTTTAATGAAGTCCAGCTTTTTCACTTCTTTCATAGATCATGTGCTTGATGTTGTATCTAAAATGTCATTGCCATATCCAAGGTCATCTAGATTTTTCTCTTATGCTATCTTCTAGAAGTTTTATATTTTTGCATTTTACATTTAGGCCTATGATACATTTTTTTTTTTTTTTCGAAAATATCTCTGTCCAGATTCTTTTTTCAAAATTTGCATGTGGATATCAAGTTGTTCCAGCATCATTTGTTAAAAAGACTATTTTGCAGTACTGCTTTGTTTTTGCTCCTTTGTCAAAGATCTTGTGGCTATATACTCGTATAAGTGGGCCTATTTCTGAGCTTTGCATTCTGTACCAATGATCTATTTGTCTAGACTTTTGCCAAAATCTTGATTATTATAGTTTTAGAGTAAGTCTTGAAGTCAGGTAGTGCTAACTTTGTTCTCCTTTGATTTTGTGTTGGCTATTCTGGGTCATTTACTTCTCCACATAAGCTTTAGAATTCATTGTCAATTTTTCTCTTAAAGCAAACCCTACAACCATAAACCCCAAACACGCTTCTCAGTACTGCAGTCTCTTCCAATTTCTGCTCTCTATCCTCTTCTGTCAGGGTTTTACCCTCATCAATTTCACCAAACAGCTCTTGGAGATTTCACTAGTGACTCCCATGTAGCTAAATGATATTTTATACTTCCTTTTATTTGATCTCTGAGGAACATTCAACACTATTGACCTCTGACTGCTTCTTTGATGTCCTTGTCAGTGTTACCTTCCTCAGCCTGGATATCAAATGTTACAGTCCTCAGAGCTCTGTCCTGGACTTTCTGATGTTTTTACTTTGTTCGTTCCTAGATGATTCTGACCATCCTTCAGTCAACTGTCTATCATATCCTACTACTGACTGTCAGAGTTTACAGATATCCACAGATTTCCCAGGTGGATTCCTTTGAAGTTGTTATCACAGTTTGTCATAGAGGAAGTCATCTATTTATCTTCCTCCCTAGGCTGTTAATGATATGAGACCAGGGTTGGGGTCCATCTTTGCTCCACAGTGTACCTAGAGCTTAGCACTCAAGTGACACATCTTAGCTACTTATTGAATATTGTTGAATGAAGGACAAATGAGAGGAAACTTGGCCATAATACTGTCTGTCCATAAGTGCTTCTAAGGTGTCTCTAGTTAGAAAAGTTATTTAGACTGTAATTAGTAGTCCTCACCTGACCATGGAAACTGCACTTTTTGAGCTGATCATCGCTTGCTCTTCGTCAAGTTCTTTGACTTCTTTGTTATCTTTCTGAAATTTAACTGGCCTAATATATTCTCTTCTTGGTGTCCAACACACCCTCTTAACCAAAATGTAGTCATTGCCTATTTTGGAGTTTTTCTTGTTTCTTTGTTGGTATATTTTTCTCTCTTTTGTTTAATATCTCAAGGAAGAACTTGGAACAATTTGGTTTTCTCCCTTTAAACACAACCTGCAGAGTTTAGATACCCTTACATTTTATGCTGAAATAAGCCACAACTTGACATACAAGGATTAGAAATTATATTTCCGACACAAATATCCCATTTTTGCAGTGTATTTTTATCATGCACGAACTTAACACTTTACTTAGTTCTAAATCTCTCTCTCTCGCTCTCTCTTTCTCTCTCTCTCTCACACACACATACACACACACACACACAAATGAAATAAAATCAAATATGCCCCTATGTGGATTGATTATTCTTTTCAGGCTTGATAACCAGTCTATTTCTTTCTGCTCTTTCTGTCTATCCTGACCTGGCTGGTGGGCCATGCTGCTCTTGTATCTACTACACTCACTAGTAAAAATCATTCCCATATTTTGAACTTTATCACCTCTACATTTTTGCCTTCTATTTTTAACCTTTCACAGGTCTTGGGTCTGCAGTCTTTGTCTCGCTAACAACAACAATGACAATAGCAAAACAGTTTTACAGAGATATAATTAACGCAATAATCTACACATATTTAAAGTGTACAATTTGGTGAACTTTGACATAAATACATCTATACCCATGAAACCAACACTACAACCAATGTAGTGAACATGTCTATGGTCTCAAAATTTCCTAATGCTTTTTCATAATCTCTCCTGTTGTCCTTCCCCAGGTCCTCAATTCACAAAACCACTGATCTACTTTCTATCACTATTGGGTAGTTTGCATTTTTTAGCCTTTCATTTAAATAGGATGATACAGTATGTATTCTGTTTTGTCTGGCTTCTTAGTATAATTATTGTGCAATTCATCCATATTTTTGCTTTATTACTTTTTCTGTTGATGGAAATTTAGATTTCCAGTTTTGGCAGTTAAAAATAAATCTATAAACATTTATGTACAAATATTTGTGTGAGTGTATATTTCTTTTCTCTTGAGTAAATATCTAGGAGTGAAATGGCTGGATAATATGGTAGGAATATGCTTAACTTTTTAAGAAACTACTAAACTGTTTTCCAAAGCGGTTGTACAATTTTATATTTCTGTCAGTGGTTTCTGAGAGTTCCAATTTCCTCCACATTCTCCTCAATAATTTCCATGGTTAATCTGAATTTAAGCCAGTCTAGTATATGTGTAGTGGTATCTTACTGTGGTTTTTATTTGTACTCCTCTAATGAATAATGATACTGCACATTCTTTTCATGTGTACATTCGCCACCTATTTTTTTTTGATAAAGTGTCTGTTCATATCTTTTGCTCATTTTTTTTGAGGTTAAAAAAGAGAAAAGTTTATTTAAAAGTAAACTAGAGAGAGAAAGAGAAGGGAGAGAGAAGATTCACCTCCCCAAAGTGGGGGAGGGGGCTGCTCATTTCTTAATTGGGCTGTTTCCTCCTTGAATTTTGAGAGCTTTTTACATATTCTGGATACAAATCTTTTAATAGATTTGTGCTTTGCAAAGATTTTCACTCAGTCTGTAGCTTGCTTTTTCATTCTTTTAGCTGTATCTTTTAATGGGCAGACATTTTAAATTTTGATTAAGTTCAACTTACCAGCTTGTTCTTTTATGGATTGTGCATTTGGTGTCATGTCTAAGAAATTTTTGCCTAATCCAGAGTCAAAAAGATTTTCTCCTAGAAGTTTTCTAGAAAACTTTGAGAAAGGTTTTACATTTGGGGCTTTTTTTTTTTTTTTTTTTTTTTTTTAGTAATTTTTGTTATGATATGAGGTATGAATCCAGGATCATTTGGTGGGGAGAGGGTGAGGGCTTGCTTTTATCTTACAGCCTTACATTTATACCTTAGGCTTCACACTTGGGACCCATCCTTGATGACCATTTGTGCTAACATATTGGACCACACTGGGTATGGCTTCTCTGGCCGATACTCTGCTGAGTAGAGCTTAACCTTAGGACCAAACTTCCTGATGATGGTTGTGGCCAGCTGTTAGCTTGGTTAGTTTCAGTCACAACACGGGATCCACACAGAGCTCTTTCTTTAAGTCTAACAGATCATTTTTATTTTTGCTATGTACCCCTCTTTATTTAACCTTTAAAAAAACCTTTAATTGCTCATATTGCATAATCCGAATTAAATCCAACAAGGAGATAGCATTTAGTACTTTTTCTCTTCCATCTAATGTGCATCTCACTGAGAGCCATCTCTATAGCTACTCCCAGATTCTCATCTTAAATACAAAACCTAGCTCATTTAATCTGATTCGTTCAGACAGCGTTGACTGAGTTTTACCATGTGCTACGCAAACTGCAACAAACAAGGCTGACTCCACCCTTGCCCTCAAGGGCAATATATAACCCAATGGTGGATACAGACAAATAAATAGGCTAATACAGAAGAGTGAAATAAGTGCTAAAATGGTGGAAATTTTAGAGACTGCTAGCAATTGAGTCTTCTCTTTAGAATTGTTCCTATCTTCAATTACAACCTGGTTGTTTATTCTACAGAAGTACATCTGTGCATGATTTCTCTCTTTGCCTTATCATCCAATGAATTTGGGCACTTCAGATGAGCAATTTAACATTTGCACTCAAAATCTCTGCAACAGGTGGAAATTTTGGTTCTGAATTATCCAATTAATTGCTACTGCCATCTGATTTTTGGCTGTGAGCAAGTAGCCTTACCTATGAATTGAAACTTGTATAATTCCAGTTGGAATTATCTTGCTTTTGCCTCTAAATATTTTCTCAATCAACTGTGTGTAAAATTCCACCATTGTTAGTATTGTAAGACTCTAGTTCAAGTCCTTGCTCTGTCATTTGCTGCGTGAACCATGGCTATTCTTTTTGTGCCTCAATTTTTTAATGTATGAGGGGGACCCTTCCCCCCAAAACTGGAATTATTGTTTGGAGGGTGATCTCCTTGTAGTATTGTCTTCTCCCACTAGAAACCCATCGATATCAGTGTACCAGCTAGCATTGCTATGAGAGGCTGCTCTTGGCTTCAGTGAATTTTTTTTTTGAGAGATTCTTTCAATGTGATGGCCCATTTCATGATGGGTAATTTATGAATGTACCTGCCCACACTGTGCTGAGTGTTCAGCAGTTTTTGACGAAAAACAGCAAAACCCCTGTGTCCTATCTTCTTTTTTCATGCAATCTTGCCCTGAGTGACTTTTTTTGTATGTTTCCCAAATGAAAAAGTCCATATAGGGAAACGTTTTGCTGATGAGGAAGAGGTGAAACAAACAAAAAAAAAAAACAGCAGAGGCACTAAAAGCATCAACATTGAGCTTTTAGTGGAAAAAGTATCTCGATAGGTGTATTGTATCAAACAGAGAGTACTTTGAAGATGACTGAAGTTTAAACATGTAAGAATAAATACACACAATTTTTTGTAAATAAGTTCCATTTTTTGGAGGAGTCCTCCCACGTGTAAATTGAGAGTTTAAAGTTCTGATTCTAAAATGTTAGAATGCTTCCTTTTTAAAATTACTTAAAACTTACCTCTTTACTCAGCATTCTAAGATTACTTCCCCTCTGTCTCTGGCACCCGATAACTCAGTAACCATTTTACATAATGAACATAATTATATGTAGGTATGTGCCTATGTACTGAAGTATTTCTACTTCAGATATTTTTGGTGTATCATTGTATGAAAATGTTGTTGACCTTAAACAATTATCATAATACTATAAGAAGGGATTGGCAGTAGTGGGAAACTGCTGGGAGGGGGCCGTGGGATTGGCAGTAGTGGGAATCTGCCAGGGGAGGGGGAGGCACACCTCATCAACAAGGGTACTTTTGAACATTTGTATACCTAACCCTGAATTGTACCCCACATCTTCAAAATTAAAAATTAAAAAAAGGAAAATGTTGCTCTATATTTTCTCCACAATTGTAAGAATATGAAGTTAATAGATTGTTCTTTTTGATTTGCTGTATCTCCATAAACATGGCATGTAATATATGAAAATAATGTTGACCAAATGGTTTTGTTCTAGTGGCCTTACAGTAAATAATTCCTCAGAAGTCCAACAGGTTTGAGCATTTCAGATAAGCAGGCTGCACTTTTGGCCCATTTAATTGCTTTTTCATTAGACATGAAGATTGAGGGCCTGAACTGTCTGACTGAATCAGTTCTCCCTTTGGTTTTGTTGTGTGGATACAGCCTCACCTCTGAGCTCCTACTTGGCTAATTCCCACGCAGTCCCACTGGGATCATGGCAAGAAGAGAGGAGTGATGCAAACAGTCTAGAGAGCTTTAATGCTGCTGGTGACTGCACCATTACCCAGAAAATGCAGGTTAATGTGGAGAAAGGAAAGGAACTATGGGAGGCAGCAAAGCAAACCCAACAATACCCATTAGAAAGAACAGTCATGCAGCATCGAGATCAGGCAGAAGGGCCAAAAAGTCAGAGAAACTTCCTCTACTCCCTAATCAAGAAAAACATGTTAGAGATAGGGATTAAAGAAACAGTAATAGAACGAATGCTGAATTAATTCACATGGACCTGACTCTCACACTGTGCCCTGATCAAGTCACCGGATGGGTCTCTAAATCCTTGCAAGATAAACAACTCACACTGGTGGGAAGGATGGAATCACGTGGCAGAACACAGGAGACATGTTGCCCAGTTCCTCATAAGTTCTGGGTCAGCTGTATGTAAACTACTAAATTGGCATTTGCAAATAACTCTATTCTAAGGCAGAATATTAAGTGAGATCTGAGAGGCAGATAAAACTAAGTGATAATTCAGGGAAGAGATAATTCAATTTCTATTCAAGTGTGTGAGTATGTGTGTTGGATATGTGTTGAATTCAGTATGGCTTTATGAAAACATGGTATTCGAGGTCAGCCTTGTAGAACTGGAAAGGTTTTGTCAGGCCAATATTGTGAGGGTAAGTTTGAAATAGAAGAGAAGTTAGGAAATGAGAGGGTACGTGGAGAATATTAATAGTTCAGTTTGGCCAAGAGATTAGATGGGAAATGAGGGTAAACAAATAAGGCTACAATGGCAGGTTAAGTGCAATCCATGAAGACCCTACACACCAATGTTGACTTTCTTTCTTTATTTGTTCCCACTTTCTGAATAGTTCCACAGCTGACCTGGGGCTGTAGGTCAGAGTCAGTCTGGTGGGAATATGCGGAAGCCTTCCTTATCCATTTGGGTTTGGATGTACATTATGTTCCCTATAGTTAGAATGCAGAAGTCCAGCCCGAGCAGACTCTAATGTGCCTACCATGTTTTTTTTTTTTTATCCCTGAGGCTCCTCCAGAGCCCACCTGTACTTCTAGTTCTAAGTCAGCCCCTAGGTCACAGAACTCCTAATTTTCTCAAGTCCTCATGTTCAGCAAACTCAGCTTCTACTTGCTCCTTTTCCCCTACTGCGGTGGCTGGTAGCACAGTGGCCCTCCAAAAAATGAATCCTAGGCCACTTAAGCTGGGTCTTGTAATCCTGCATAATTCTCAGCAGAATTCTCACCTTCTCTTCCCAAAATGGGTCTTACGACCGGTGGACTAAGTGCTCCCACATCTGTGTGCCTTCTCTGGTGGATTTGTACCTGCTTTGTGCTGAATTGCTAATTAGATATTTTGGTATTTATCACCTATAGAATTAGTATATCAGGCCTCAGACATCAGACCTACACATACTGGTAGCTTCTTCAGATCACGAATGTTCTTGGTCATCTTTACTCCAAAGAGCAGGTCTCTGTTTAGCCTGGTCCTCTCATTCTTCCCACCTGCCCATCACGCTTAGTGCCAAAGTCTACCTGAGATGTGGCACCAGGACAAGAAGTTTGGAGTCCATTTGGCCAAGTGAAGTGATTTCCCATTGTCTAGCAACCTACCGTGCATAATGTTTACTCACATAGATTTTATGTTCTGAAGAAAATTGTTCTTCCATCTTCCACCATTTTCATATAGGAAAAATCAACTTCAAGGACAAACATGGCATACAAGGCTGTATCATATAGAGTTTGTTGGGGGCACAAATCAGAACTTGACTGTGGGGAATTTAAACAAGGGACATACATTGGAAGGATATCAGGCGGTCACAACAATAATGGAGAGGCTGAAGAAAGAGAATTGAAAGTGGGATGGGAATGGCAACTCTAGAGAGTTAGGGTTAGATGAAACCATGGAACCAGGCTTATAGCAGAAACTTCAGCTTGTAGTGGGTGCCATTTCCCAGAACTTCCATTTCTTTTTCCTTGTGTTACGCTCTGAAGATTCAAAATTATGAAAGAGCATCTACTTCTTCTTCTTCATCCTTGGTATGAAGGGTTCAAGAGGAAAGACTTGCTTAGTCGACTTCCACAGTGAGTGGCAAGCATCTGAATTTATCGTCCCACAAAGACCCTATACAATGGGGAAGATGGAATTTCTCAAGAAGAAAGGAAGATGCTATTAAGAAGGAAAAAATAGAATTAGGTTGACAAAATTTTATAGGTATCTTCAACTATTCATTCTGTAGTTTTTTCTATTACCACTCTCGACCTCACATATTTTAAGTCTTGAAAAGACATTTTGCAAATAGAATGACAAAAGTAGTCACCAAAAAAACGTTCCCTGTCCCCATCTACTTCTCAGAAACTCCAAATAACCAACCTCCTCCCAGACGGCTCTGAGAGTGCCCTGGTGGTGTCTCATTGTGCTTTGAGACCTGGTTTTGTACCACAGGGGCTTCATCTTTGCCATTTCCTCGTGTTCTAAAGTTCTTTGGTGGTGTCTTGGTTGATACATCAGAGGTGAAGTTTCTCATGTTAACATCATCAATTCTACACCTTAGTGATTGCTGCTCCCACAGCCCCCAGTGCTGTGACTATGGTTGTCACTGATCCTGTCATCCGTGTTGTCATCAATGATGCCTCTGGCACCCTGTCACCCACAGAGATGTAGAGAAATGTTCTCTTTAGCATTTAACTCCCTTTCCATTACTTTTCTACTTTATGACTCTCAGGATGTGCTGGTCAGTAGGAAATCTGAGTGGCTATGTGCTTCTCAGAATCCTTCATTCCTCTAGGAAGATGGGTCAACTCATTGTCTTTGGAACAAATTTCTGGACCTTCTCAATTTCTTCCTTATGTTGGGTTATTTCCCAAGAGGTTTTCAAGGATATGAGGCATTACATCTTGGTTGACACCATCTTGAGTTCTAGGTGGGGCCTTGCTACCCATACTGTGTGCAGTTACCGAAACTAGCACGCAATTGCCTGTTTTGTCTTTCTCTTTCCTTTTCCTGGGATGTCATTATCAAACTGTATTCACCTATAGACCTCTGACTAAGTCTTCGATCTCATGTAACCCAGATCTTGGGTGACATTGCAGCCAATCAGCATTCTATCTCATAGCACTCAGGGCAGTGTATTGAGGTAATCTGCTTATATTTCTGTCTCTCCAATTAAACTGTGAACTCCTTGAGGGTGGAGCTGTTCTTTTGTTTTAATTTCTTTGTCTTTAGCATGTATCATACTGCCTGGTGCATAAAGACCTTGGATACTCTTAATCAGTCATTTGGCACTGAAATTTAAGATTTAAATAATTTCCTATAAAAACTCCTAAGATACCCAGTTCAAGTGTTCCAGGTGGCCTAGACACCCTCTGGAAACACCATGTGTTTAGCAATGACTCAAAATAACTATAGCTGATGAATAGCAGTGATTGCAATAAATGATTGGGTATTTTTTTTCTCAACACATCAAAGAAAATGTCACTAAAGATATTTCCTTAGTTTTGGAGGAAATAGAATAAAATAAGGAGTTTAAAATTCATTATTTTAGAAAAATTTGCTAAGAAAATAAGCAATTTCTATGAAATATTAGTCATTTAGTAGAGCTCATGTTTCAAAATACTATTTACATAAGTTCTACTGTCTATCTTCATATATTTTTTCTCTCCTGGTTATTCTTATAGCTCAGAAGCATCATTTCTAACTATTTTTTAAAAAAGTAATACTCTTTAGTCTATTAAGTATTTCACGAAAAAGCAAGCATTACTCTTTGTTTGATTTTCTTCTCTATAACTGCAGTAAATATGGGTTCAGTGTCCAAATATAGGAATTTTGGTCTACTTCTCTCCTTGACAGTTTTTGGGATTTGGTGAGAAGCAGAAGAAACTTAAAGAAAGATTGAGTTTTGCGGAAGGTTTGATGTAGAGAAAGAACAAAGTGTGGATGAGTTAGCTTTAAGGGGTCCAGGAACAAGGAACTTTGTGCCAACGATCGGATGGTAAGTGCTTTACAAGGAATGCAGACTTAAAGATGGTAAATCATAGAGGTGATAATAGGTATCATTTTTGCTTTTCCTTGATGAGCTCTTTGTTATCAGAAAATACTTTCAAGTTACAATCGGGGCAGGGCTGTATTGCGTTCCTGGCTTTCCTCTTTTGTATGAAAAGTGTTTTGAAGATACTCAGAATCTTCATTATGCATTATCTGGTACCACAGATGCTCTTCATGACTGAAAATTGAGCTCTAAGACATTTTAATATAAATGTATTTTATGATCTTCTATATATTCTTTCTTCATGCCACCCTGTTCAGGAAATGCTACATAATAACCTGGAGCCCAGCAGGTCGAGGCTGCGGTGGTCGGGAGCGGCCACTGCACTACACTCTGGTCACCTGGATGTTCTAATACCCCTTTATGCTCCTCCAAAGTAAGCATAGGACCGTTTTCTGAATACTTTCAGCTCAAAAGGTCATTCTAGAAGGTTTATTCAACTTGAGATAGGGACTGGTGAGCTCTCAGGGCTATAGAGGTTTTCCTAATGTTGAACTAACATGCTCCTCTTTTTAATTTTCGCCTTCCAGTTAAACCTTTTAGGGTCATACAGAAGGAATATAAGCTATCTTTTGAATGACAATTCTGTATGCATTCAAATACTGCTCTGTGATTCCCAAGGTTTTCTTAATACAATACCTTACTTTAATTAATAGCATTTCATGTCTAGAGAGAAAGCACAGCTATGAGGTAACAGCAAACCTGGGTCTCCCTGGATTCCAGTCCCAAATTCTTTGTTTGTTGGGACAAATCTCTTTACTTTAAGAGCCCATTTATCATAGGATTAAATATGATATCAATTTCATGGGAATATTTTTAGAATTCATATGTTCAACAAATGTTTATTGAATGTTAAGTGAATTGAATAAATAAATAAATATTGAATGAGAATAAAATAATGACCAAAACAAATACTCCTACACCGTTGGAGCTTGGATTCTTTGGAGACAGAGGACAAAAAATTAGTAAAACATAAAGAATATTGGTTGGCAAAGGTACTATGAAAAAGAGAAAATCATAAAAGTGTGAATGGGGAATACTATATTGGAGGTTTGCAATGTTAAGTAGGGATTAAATGACAGTGTGTACTGTAAACTGTAGAAAACTGTACAGATAGGAGGTGTTTCTATTGCATTGAGTCCTAATTCTCCCACACTGGTTACTCTGGTCATACCTACTTGTTTCTATCTTTCCTAACGTTTGGTATCTGGAACTGAGCCTAGCCCCCTGGGTGTAGTTAGATGAGCTCAGGATCTTATACTGATTTTGCCCTACCTATTTTCAAAAGAATTTAGACAGCTATAAGCTAAGGTTTTCTACTTGATTTCAAATTTGAGCATACAACAGTCTCCTTGGGATGATCACTCAATCATGGGGCAGTAAACCCTGCTTTAGGAAAAGGAATGGACATTTTTCCCACATCGTCTGATTTTCAGTATCCCCGCTCCTACTCCCTTCCATTTATCCAAACCTGAGGTTTTTGAAAGAGAAGAAAGTTTTAAATTCACAAGAAATAGGTACTCTTACATGCAAAGAGCTGAAACAGACAAATTTCCCATACAGAAGTCCAAATAATTTATGTCTATACTCTATTCTCAATGAGGTGGAACGTAACTCCCCACTCCTTAAGTGTGAGATTTACATAGAGACCTCCTGCCAAAGAGTACAGTAAGGAAAGAGGAAGACAAAGAGTAATTTTACAGTAAACAAACCTGATGAACATTACCCCACCTAGGTGATTGAGGTTAACGTCAACTGTCCTATTTCATGTTGATATTATGTATCTCGATATAATGTGATAAAAGTGGAAGTTTACCTCTCTGATCATTCTTCCAGAAACTCATGCTTCCAGTCTAATAATGAGAAAAACATTAGACAAATTCCAGTAAAGAGGCAGGTGACAACATACTAACTAGTACTCATCAAAATTTAAGATCTTCAAAAACAAGGACAGTCTGAAAAAGTGTCACAGCCAAGAGGAACCTAAGAAAATATGATTACTAAATGTAGTGTGGCATCTTGGATGAGATTCTGGAATAGAAAAAGGACATTAAACAACAACTAAGAAATCTGAATAATCTATGAATGCTAGTTAGTAATAATGTATCAATATTGGTTTATTAATTATAGCAAATGTACATGCAAATGTTAAAAATGTTAATAATAAGGGAAACTGGGTATGGAGTGTATAAAAATTCTGCCCTACTGTGATGGCTAATTTTATGTGTCAATCTGGCTGGGCAATGGGGTACCCAGATATTTGGTCAAACATTATTTTGGGTGTTAATGTGAGTTTTTTTGGATAAGATTAGCATTTAAATCGGTAGACTTTGAGTCAAGCATATTGTCTTCCATAATGTGGGTAGGCTTCCTCCAATCAGTTTGAAGGCTTGAAAGACTGGCCTCCTTGAGCAAGAGAGAATTCTTCCGCACACTGTCTTCAGACTTTACCTCAATTGTCAACTCTTCCTGTTTGCCACGGCAGACTGCTTTTGCACTTGAAGTTGAACATTAGCTCTTCTGAGTCTCCAGCCTTCTGGTCCACCCTGTAGATTTTTGAACTTGCTGGCCTTCATCCTCGCGCAAGTTGTTCTTTATAATAAATTCATTTTGATATGTATACACATAGATTTGATCTATTTCTTTGGATAACCCTAATTATTTCCCAATATTGCTGTAATCTAAATCTAAATAGTTTATTTAAAAGGCAAATTTAAGAAAGCAAGTAGCCTCGAGAGAGGCAGTACGTTGGTTTAAATTTATTGTGAAGTAAATTTACTCTGAATTCCAGCTTTTACTAAGGCCAAACTACCTGGAACATGCCCAATCTCATCTGATTTCCAGCTTTTTTTCTTTCTGGGAGCTTTAGTATGGAAGAGGAAACGTGTCAAAGGGAAAAACAGGTATTAGGGTCTCTTATTTTCATTCCACATTCACAAATCCCTTTCTTATTAAGAGTCAACTTCCCAGATATCTGATACATTACATTCCTAGATAGTGGATATAAGCATACTGGGGTTTGGAAAAAAAAATTTTCTCTGCTGTAATAATTGCCCAGAGTCAGGCTACTTGTTAGACACAAGTTTCCAGAGGGAACTTGCGACTGCTCTTACTTGTCCCTACTCCCTTCCTTGCCTTATCTTCTATTTCCAGAGTGAGCCCAAAGATCTGTAACTCTTCTATAGTATTCCAGCTTCCAGTTCAAGAACTGAGGCACGTGGAAGGCACTGAACCTGAATTATGGTAAAGAAGCTGAGCTAGAGTGAGGAGTCTGGGTTATTGCTGAGACTCTGCCCTGGGTTATTGCTGTGACTTGACAGAGCCCATCTTGGTTTCTGATATTCCTTGATCTGTGAGAGTCTGTGATGGAGTAAGAAAGCATTTAATAATAGATTGGCAATTAATGAAGCTGTGTAAAGGTCTGAAAAAGGAATAGCTGTTTCTTGTTAATGATTCTTTTTTTTGTAATATGTATTAGAATCTTTCCAACTGGGGTTTTTCAACTAGAAATGCAGTAATAATAGATTAATTTAATTGTTTTTAAAAGAAGCTAGAAATGAATCAGGGGGTTATAGGAATGCTTTAAGTTCTTTCTCTGTTGAGTTTTTCAACTCACACTAGAAAAAAAGTTGAAGAAAGAACATGAAATGTGTGAGAACTAAAAGACTGTAGAAAGTTAAAATTTATAAGTTTGGTTTCTAGTACACACATGCTCTCTTTTACACATACACACTCACACATACATTCAAAAAATAAATACTGATAGGTGTTAGTGTCATCACGCAAAGAACTGAAAAAAATGTTTATCATTCTGACCTCAGCGACTCTAGTAAGCTCAGTCTTTTAGTGTTTAACATTGTTTCAGAGTTTGTGCTGTTAAATCAAAAGGTTATCTATAATACATCTGGTGCTATTAATGCAAAAGATCAGGGGTATTCAAAAGACATTTATTCATTATTAATATAGATAATAAAGGATCATTTATGAGGCTTCAGATGAGATTTTTATCATCAAAAGCTTAAAAAGGGAAATTTATTTTTGCTTCAGGACAGATATGAGAGGTATCTATTATGGGAAATGTGAGAGTCAACACAAAACTGTCAGATTCACTCTGTTTCTGAAGATGGCTGATACTTTATAGCAACAGATTAAAAAGAAAATAAAATCTTGTGTTTTAAATTTCTATTGACAGTGACTTCATAATTTATTTTAAGTTTGTCCTTTATTGAGATGTCTTGATGTTCTCCGCTTCTCTATCTTACATTTGTGGTCTTTGATGGTTATGTAAATTGAACGAGGGAAGAATTCATCAAATTCTACAGAATATTGGGGATGGTTGGCAAATAAACGTAGAATCAAGTTGACTCCAGAATCTTGACATACTAGTAAGAGCTATAACTCCAGCTTTTCTTGAACATAAGAAGTAATGAGAGAGGATGACTTGAAAATATACTATTTTGGAGAAAGGTAGTAAAATCTTGGGAGAGTTGGAGGAGTATGTAGATGTGGAATGCAGTGTTACAGGAACTAATATTCACTCAGGCTGTTGGAGCTGATCAAAGTGGACCTTAAATGGGTTTTTTAAGGAGTTGAAGATATTTACAGAACTTCTCTGACATCAATTTTGCACATATGCACCAACCAACCAATTCTCCAACTGAAGTTATGGTTGGTGACCTATTGAACTTTGAGGTTGAAATTCATGTAAGTGAGAAGCAGAAAACTAAGGATGCTCCACATAGAATCAACTACAGGCCAGATGCTCAGGATATGTTTGCCAAGTTAAAATGAACATGTCCTGTTAGGTACAGGTATCACAGTTGACGTTACCTGGCACCAAAGGACAGTAGAGATATTCATTACTAATATACATATTTAAAACCCATGCATGTGGGATTTCAGGTGAATTATCTTCATTAAAGCATAAAAAGGAAAGACTTGTGAGCCAAAAGGTCCTAGATTAGCCTGGTTTCAATATTAGCTAATAATTTCAGGACTAGAAATTGAATAAAATTAAATAAAATCACACATTGCTCCAAACCTGCTTCATTAAGTTGAAAGGACAATTGGTGATCATCAAGTTCAATATTCTACTCAATAAATATGTGATCTGAGCTGGGCTAGGTGGCTCAGCCTATAATCCTGTGCTTTGGGAGGCTGAGGTGAGTGGATTACCTGAGCTCACGGGTTCGAGACCCACCTGGGCAACTTGGCGAGACCTCATCTCTACAATAAATAAAAAAAATCAGCCGGGTGTGGTAGTGCGTGCCTGTAATTCCAGCTACTCAGAAGGCTGAGGCGGAAGGATCGCCGGAGTCCAGCAGGTCGAGGCTGCGGTGGCCGGGAATGGTCATTGCACTCCAGTCTGGGCGACAGAGTGAGACTCCAACTCAAAAAAAAAAAAAAAAAAAGTGATCCAAACAATAATTGTGGCCTATCTCTAGCCGGATCTCAGAGTACTTGTGCACTAAAGACACCCATAGATTTAGTTGTCAAACATTGAAGAGAAATGTGAATCATTCAAATGTACAGTTATGACACGGGACAAGTGCTATGAATGAGCCTTAAGATTAGGTGTAGGCTTGGCTCTCAACACCCATACATCCATCTGTTGTTCTCACACTTGCTGAAGAGACTGGAAAGGTAAGCACATACTCTCTAGACATGTTAGTACTCATATTTCAAGTAGGTTTTGACTATAAGCTGCACTTATACAAAACCTGGAAGATGCAAAGTTGCTTGTGTGTTGTTTGTTCCTGGCAAACACCGTCATGGTGACAGTTTGATTCTTCTGCAATGGTCAGAGGTCCCAAGCTTGTTAGAAGGTTTGGTGGTTTTGAGAGCCTGGGAACCAGCATCTCCTTGGGCAGTGAAGATTATTGCAAGCATGGCAGGGTTCTGGAATGGGAAGTAGAAGTGGCAGTTTCCTCCATGTGTCAGTAGGGGTGTGGTTTCAGGCTAATTTTTTAATCCTCAAATTACCTTGTAAAAATCATTTAAATTTATTTTTTAAATGGACACATAATTGTACATATTTATGGGATATAATATGATGCTCCAATACATGTATATATTGTATAGTGATAAAGTCATGGTAGTTAGCACATTCATTACCTTAAAGATTTGTCATTTCTTTGTTGTAAGAACACTCAAGATCATCTTTTCTAGCTATTTGAAATATACAATGGGTTCTCGTTAACTGTAGTCATCTTACTGTGCAACAGAACATCAGGACTTATTTCTTCGACCTAAACATTGTACCCATTGACAAACGTCTCCCTCTGTCTGCCTCCTCCCCATTCTCTTCCATCTCTGTAACCACTATTCTACTCTCAACTTCTATGAGATCAGGGTCTATGAATGGGATCATGCAGTATTTGTCTTTCTGCATCTGACTTATTTTACTTAACATAATGTCCTCCAAGCTCATCCATGTTGTCACAAATGACAGATTTTTACCCTTTTTTATGGCTGAATAGTATTCCATTGCGTATATATGCCACATTTTATTTGTCCAACACCTGTTGACGGGCACTTAGGTTGACTCCATATCTTGGCTATTGTGAATAGTGGTGCAGTAAATATGAGAATGCAGACAGCTCTCGTAGATACTAATTTTGTTTCCTTTGGATATGTACTCAGTAGTGTGATTGCTGGGTCATATGGAAAACCTGCTTTTATCGTTTGACAAACCTCAATAATGTTTTCCATAATAGTTGTACAAATTTACATTCCCACCAACAGTGTTTAAAAGTTCTTCTTTCTCTACATCCTCACCAGCATTTGTTATTCTTTTTTCTTTATTTTTATTTTGAATAAGGGTCTCACTTTATTGCCCAAACTGGAGTGCAATGGCATGGTCACAGCTCATTGCAGCCTCCAACTCCTGGGTTTGAAATTCTCCTGCATTAACCTTCCCAGTAACTGGGACTACAGGTGCATGCCTCCACACTCAGTTAATTAATTTTTTTTTTTTTGGATGTGAGTTCTTGCCTAGGCTGGTCTTGAATTTCTAGGCTCAAGCAATTCTCCTGTCTCAGTCTCCCAATGTGCTGGCAACAGGTGTGAGCCACTATGCTTGGCAATTTTTTTTTTTCTTTTTGATAGTAGCTATTCTGACTGTGATGAGATGTCTTGTGATTTTGATTTGCATTATTCTGATGGTTAGTGATATTGAGGTTTTCTTTCATGTGTCTATTGGCCATTTAAATGTCTTCTTTGGAGAAATATATATTCAATTGTTTTGCCCATTTTGAAATCAGATTTTTTTTTTTTTGCTATTGAGTTGAGTTCCCTATGAATTCTAGACATTGATCCCTTGTCAGATGCATAATTTGCAAATACTTTCTCCTATTGTATAGGTTTTCTTTATACTCTGTTGATTGTTTCTTTTGTTGTGTAGAAAATTTTTAGCTGGATGTAATCCTATTTTTTTCTTTTTCTTTTGTTGTTTGTGCTTTTAGGGTCTTGTCTTAAAAAAATCCTTGCCCAGGCAGATATCATATGTCCCCAATGTTTTCTTCTGGTGGACTCACAGTTTTGGTTCTTATATTTAAGTCTTTAATTTGTTTTGAGCTGATTTTTGTATATAGTAACAGATAGGGGTGTAGTTTCATATTTCTGCTTGTAGATATTCAGTTTTCCCAGCACTATTTATTAACGAAACTGCCATTTTTCCTTTGTGTGCTCTTGGTACCTTTGTTGAAAATGAGTTGGCTGTAAATACATGGATAGATTTCTGGGCTTTCAATTTTGTTCTATTGGTTTACATGTCTGTTTTTATGCTAGCACCATGTTGTTTTGGTTACTATAGATTTTTAGCGTATTTTAAAATGAGACAGTGAGGTGCTTTCAGCTTTGTTCTTTCTGTTCAGCTTTACTTTGGTTACTCAGGGTCTTTTGCAGTTTCATATGAATTTTAGAATGGTTATTTCTATTTCTGTGAAGAATTACATTGGAATTTTGAGAGATTACATCTGTATATTGCTTTGGGTAATATGGAACTTTTAATAATATTAATATTTTCAATTCATATATATGGATTGGAAATATATTTTAGTTGTGCCTTTTTCAGTTGTCTATAGTTTTCACTCTGAAGATCTTTCACTTCCTTGGTTAGATTTTTATTCTTGGGAATTTTTCTTGTAGCTATTATAAATAGATTATTTTATTGATTTCTTTTTCATACAGTTCACTATTGGAATATAGAAACATTACTGATTTTTGTACATTGATTTTTATATCTGTCACTTTCCTGTATTTGTTTATCAGTTCCAGCAGTTTCTTTTTTTTTTTTCTGGAATCTTCAGGTTTTTCTAAACGTAAGATGACATCATGTGCAAACAGAGATAATTTGATTTTCTCCTCCCCAATTTGGATGCCTTTTATTTCTTTCTCTTGCTTAATTCTAGCTAGGACTCCAAGTACTATTCTGAATTGGATTGGTGAAAGTGTCATCCGTGCCTTTTCCATATCATAAAGAGAAAGCTTTCAACTTTATCCATTCAGATGGTGTTGGCTGTGGGTTTACCATATATGGCCTTTATTATGTTGTGGTATATTTCTTCTGTACATAATTTGTTGAGAGTTTTTATCAAGAAGTGATGTTGAATTTTGTCCAATGCTTTTTTGATATCTGTTGAAACGATCATTTGGTTTTTATCCTTCATTCTGTCTGTTGTGATGTATCACATTTATTAATTTTGCAACTACTAAACCAAACTTGCATCCCAGGGACAAATTCCACTTGATTATAATATGATATTCCACATAATATTTTTTAATGTGTTACTGAATTCTGATTGCTAGTATTTTGTTGAGAATTTTTGCATCCATGTTCACCAAGAATATTGGCCTGTAGTTTGATTTTTTGTTGTTGTTGTTGTGTCCTTGTCTGGTTTTGGTATCCAGGTAATGTTGGCCTTGTAGAATGAATTTGGAACAGGTCCCTCTGTTTCAGTTTTTGAGAATAGTTTGTGAAAAATTGGTAGTCATTCTTTAAGTGCTTTGTAGAATTCTGTAGCAAAACTATCAGGTCCTGGACTTTTCTTTTAGGGGAGACTTTCTATTACTGTTTTAATCTTGCATTCTTTAGATTTTCTATTTCTTCTTGATTCAATCTTGGTAAGTTGTATGTGCCTGGGAATTTATTTGTTTCTTCTAGATTTTCCAATTTGTTGGCGTAGACTTGTTCATAGTAATTTCTTATAGTCTTTTGTTTTTCCATGGGTTCTGTTCTAATGTCTCCTTTGACATCTCTGATTTTATGTATTTGAGTCTCTTCTTTTTCTTTTCTTTAGTCTAGCTAAAACTTTGTCAATTTCAATTTTTTTCCTGCGAAAACCAACTCTTTATTTTGTTGATCTTGTGTGTGTGTGTGTGTGTGTGTGTGTGTGAGCGCGCACACACGTGTTTCTTTTTTGTCTATTAGTGTCTGACATTTAGTACTTCTTTTCTTCTAATTTGGGGTTTAGTTTGTTAATGTTTTTCTAGTTCCTTGAAATGAATTGTTAGGTTGTTTATTTGAGATATTGCTTCTTTTGTGATGAGGCATTTATTGCTAAGAAACTTTCCTCTAAGGACTGATTTGCTGTATCCCATAAGTTCTGGGATGTTGTTTTTCCCTTTTCATTTGTCTCAAGAAATTTTAAAATTTATTTGTTAATTTTTTCATTGACTCATCAATTATTTAGGCGTATGTTGTTTAATTCCCATGTATTTGTAGTTTCCAAAGCTCCTCTTGCTGTTGGTTTCTAATTTTATTTCATTGTGGTCAGACAATATATTTGATATGATTTAAATTTTTTCAGTTTAAAAAATTTTTTTTTTGTGTCGTAACATATGATCTATCTTGGAGAATGTTCTATGTGCAGATGAGAAAAATGTAAATTCTGTACCCACAGACACAATGACCAAAAACCAGAAACCAAAAACACTGACCTAAGCCTCATACTTTTTTTGTTTGTATCTGAGTTGGAGTCTCACTCTATTGCCCAGGCTGGAGTGCAGTGGCAAACTCGGCCACCGCAGCCTCAACCTGCTGGGCTTAGGTCATCCTTCTGTCTCAGTCTTTCAAGTAGCTGGAACTACAGGTGCGCGCACTACCACGCCTGGCTAATTTTTTGATTTATTGTAGAGACGAGGTCTTGCCTAGTTGCCAGGCGGGTCTTGAACCCCTGGGCTCAGGCAATCCTCTCATCTCAGCTCCCAAAGTGCTGGGATTATAGTCTTGAGTCACCACACCTGGCTAGCCTCATACTTTACATGAAAAAAGTTTAAAAAATGAATTATGGAATTATATGTGAAATTATAAAACTTTTCGGAAAATAATAGGAGAAAATATTTAGGATCTAAGACTAGGCAAAGAGTTTCTAGACCTGAGACAAAAAATATGATCCATAAAAAGAATAAATAAATCAGACTTCATTGAAATTAAAAATGTTTGCTCTGCAAAAATCTCTCTTAACATGATAAAAAGACAGCTTCATACTGGGAGAAAATATGTGTAAACTACACGCTCAACAAAGGACTGGTATCAAGAATATGTAAATAAATCTCCAAACTTAACAATAACAAACAATCCAATTAGAAAATGAGCAAAAGATATGAAGAGATATTTCACCAAAGAGTATATACAGTTGGCAATTACTCCCCTGAAATGGTTAAACATCACTAGCCATTATGGAAACCAAATTAAAACCATAATGAAATACCACTATATACCTATCAGAGAAAACAGTGACAACACTAAATGCTAGTAAGTGTGTGGCAAAACAGAATCTTTCATACGTTGCTGGAGGAATGCAATGGTATAGCCACTCTGAAAAAGTTTGGCAGGTTCTTAAAAACCTAAACGTGTAACTACCATATGAATGAACAATTGCTGTCCTGGGCAGTTATTCCAGAGAAATAAAAACTTACCTTCAGAAAAAAAATTCTGAACACAATTGTGTATAGCAGCTTTACTCATAACGTCCTCAAATTAGAAAGAACCCATATGTTTTTCAATGAGTAAGCAGTTAAACAAACTACAGTACATTCATACCATGGACTACTATTCAGCAATAAAAAGAACTTTAAAAAAAACATGAAACAAACTGTTAACATACAACAGCTTGAATAAATCTCTAGAGAATTACACTGAAAGAAAAAATCAATTCTAAGATGTTGTGCACTATATTATTCTATCCATATAATAGTCTTGAAATGACAAAATTGCATAAAAGGAGAATAGTCTTTGTAGGAGTTAGGAAGAGCATGGGCATGGGACCCAACATGAAGGAAGGGTCCTTGTGGTGACAGAAACATTCTATATGTTGACAGTATCAAGTTACTTAAAGATCTTGTATCTGTCTGCCTATATTGTAATGAATACGCTAAATATTCCCACATCCTAGCCACCACAATATGCATTGCACTTTTTGACTTTTGCCAGTCAGATAATTGATAGTTGTATTGTTTTCATTGTATTTTAAGTGATGTGTGAGGCTAAACATTTTTTTCCTCATGTTTAAAGTCATTTATGTATCCCTGAACTGCCTACAAGTCTTCTTAAAACCCGAACTCACTGTACTTCAGCTTAGGTGACAGAATGAGACTCCAACTCAAGAAAAAAACAAAAAACAAACAAACAACCAAAAAACCCTGAGCTCATGGGGATGCTCCCTGCCAAAATACTGATTTCTTTAAATGATCTTGCCCATCACAGCCCTCCCTCCCTCCATACCACATATACCTTATCTTCCTCATTAGGGTTATTCTTGATTTTATAATTAAATTTTATCTCTGGTATCTCTTGGAATCTTGAAGCTCTCCTATCAAAGAGTGGATTCTTAAGAATAAATGGCTTAACCCCATTCATATTTCTTTGTCGTATCTATTGACTTCTATAATCCCACAATCCCACAAGAATTATCAGGACATTTCTTTTGCATTCCCTCTCCATTTATTTTTTGAATCCAATTTAGTTCACCTTTCTTCCTTCATGGATGTTAAGCTCTTTGCAGTTGGGAGTCTTTTCATCTCTTGCTCTCATTGCTTTGCATCTGGTGCTTAAGTCTCAGAAGCCCTTGATTGGTGTTTGTACACTAGTGACCTTCCTGCAACACTCATCCTTGGGAGAGGCCTTGAGATATATCTAGCCCTCATCAGGAAGCCACAGATTTGGGAGTGGCTAGCTTCCATTTCTGCCCTGGAAAACTGTTTCTAGTTCCTTAAGGAGCAAGATTTAGGGAGTTATAGAGCCCTCTTACATTCTTCACAAAGCTGAAATTAGTCTTGATGTTTTGGTGATCTTCAATGTCTTCTTTCTAGTCCCATTTGGTGACTGTGCATTGTCCTCAGGTTGTCTCCTCTCTCTTAAAAAAAGATTCAGTAAGCTCATTCACAGTGAAGTACAGCTGACTGATAACAGTTTAGATGCAATCCTTCTAGGAGAGTTTGCATGCCAACCTGTTCGAAACCTGAAGCTGAGTGATGAGGCTGTAACACTTACATTTTAGGATATAGATGGCAAGAACAAGAGTTAAGTATTTGCCCAAGTAAGTGTCCTATGTTCTAGAAATCTGAACATGAGATAGCACATATTCCATCTACTCCTATATGAGACCCTGGTCCCTCTTGGGGGCTGTCCCGACCAGCGGGACAAGTAAAACGGGGGCACGAGGAGGACTACCTGCTGCTGGTGAGAGAGAGAGAGAGACAGGAGACACACAGAATGGAGGCAAGACAAAGTTCTGATCAAGCCTCAAAATTTTATTGTTAGGCGACTGCTTATATACATTGCAAGGAGG
>NW_007246586.1:166029-167563 GCF_000164805.1 Carlito syrichta
TCCGAGTCCACCACCATTGGCTCTTGGTATCTTTTTGGGGAGGAGAGGCAGAGCCAGAATAGATTTTTGAGAAAATTAGAAAATTAGATACCAACCTCTACGCAAGCCAGGCGTGCTCACAGGGATACCCAGAGGAGGTCCAAGTTTTTGTGACCTTCCCTTGCAATACTTTGTTCTACACTCATCCCGGGGCTCATACCCTGTTCCCTGTAAAGGGAGAGGGTAGACATGCCTCTGGTTATCATGTTGTCCCCGTAGGGAGGGAGTCGTAGTAATCTTTTTCCACGCCATCTTCCAATGCCAGCCGTTGGTAATGGATTTGGATAGGTTTAGAGAGGACAGCATCAATTTGTCTTTTAATAAGATCAGGGAAATGGCGAAACACCCAGGGACCGAAGGTTATAAGTAAAAGGAGGCAAAAGAGGGGGCCCAAGACAGGGAGGAGGTAAGGGAGGAGTCCATTAAGTCCGGTCCAGAGCGGGTTTTCGAACAATTCTTTTCTTCGCTTGATGAGGTCTTCTTGTAATTTCTTGATTTTGTCTCGGACGATGCCAGACTTGTTGGCGTAGAAACAGCATCGTTCCTGTAAAGCTAAACAGATTCCTCCCTGTTCTGCAGTTAATAGGTCTAGTCCTCTGCGATTTTGCAGAACTACCTCAGCTAAAGAATCAATTTGATCTTGTAGATCATTAATAGTTCCAGAGAGAGTTTGAACATCATCAATTAACTGATGAGACAACTTAGTATAGGTATCAACAGCGACCCCTATTCCCGCTCCGCCGGAGGCTACAGCAGCTGTAACCCCCAAGCCTAGAAGTAAGGGAATGGCTTGGAGAGCACGCCGGTGGCGTCCCGCTATAAGGTCAAGACTAGGGAGAGGGACAGGTTCATCTCCGGGGATGATAGAGATGTCGGGGAGAAGGCTTGCTGGAACGCAGAGGCCTGTCCAATTGATAGGGAGCATGGTATAGGCAAGGTTGCCCCCACAAATGAACACTTGTCCTGGAGGGGGGCAGATGGAGGTGGAAACGTTAGTTACAGTATGACAATCGGAAAAGGTGACAAATCCGACGTCACTATCATAAGAATTATTTTGAAATTTCCCTTGGAAGCAACCGGAGGAATTGAAACCCGAGGGCTGTACTCTGAAAGGGGGGTGATAATGAGCAACTGGCATCTCCATTGAAAGGGACATAGGAAGCGTTTAAGACAGGAATGGCAGTAGGTAGAGGCATACCAATGGTTATACATAGCCAGCAGTCCTGTGCAAGGGAGGGGTTAGTGGAGTTTAATAGAGAGAGAGAGACTTCGAGGGTTCCCTGTGTGTATGGATCCAAGGTAATGTCTCTGGGTTTTGGAAGGGCGAGTGGGTGGTAGTCTAAGGGGGGGGTACATCTGTCAGGTCAGCTCTTGGATGTGTTGGGCAACAAGAGTTTGTTTTTGAGTGTCGCTGGGGCCCCCTCCATCTGATACATGAATTGGGGCAGTGGGATACCAGCACACATTTTTGCCAACAGTACCTAGGCAGGATGCT
>NW_007246587.1:0-38717 GCF_000164805.1 Carlito syrichta
GAGAACCTATTCAGTAAATGGTGCTGGGAAAACTGGCTGACCATATGCAGAAGATTAAAACAGGACCCCTATCTATC
This sequence comes from Carlito syrichta, assembly GCF_000164805.1. Lineage (NCBI taxonomy): Eukaryota > Metazoa > Chordata > Mammalia > Primates > Tarsiidae > Carlito > Carlito syrichta. The sequence continues at coordinate 78 of NW_007246587.1, forward strand.
CCCATACACAAAAATTAACTCCAAATGGATCAGAGACCTAAATGTAAAACCTCAAACCAGAAGAACCTTAGAAAATGAAGGACATACCCTCATGGAAATTGGAACTGGCATCCAATTCCTGAACAAAACTCGAACCCCACAGGCCATAAGGGATAAGATAGACGAGTGGAACCTCATTAAACTGACAAGCTTCTACAAAGCCAAAGAAATCATCAAGAGAGCAGGAAGACAGCCTACAGACTGGGAAAAAGTATTTGCCAACACCAAGTCTGACAAAGGCTTAGCATCTTGGATCTACAAGGAACTCAAATGTGCTGAAAAGAAAAAAACAAACAACCCCATTATAAAATAGGCAAAAGATATGAAAAGACACTTCACAAAGGAAGACATCCGAGCAGCCAACAGACACATGAAGAAATGTTCAACCTCACGAATCATCAGGGAGATACAAATCAAAACCACACCGAGATACCACCTAACTCCAGTCAGAATGGCCATTATCAATAACTCAAAAAATAACAGTTTTTGGAGAGGGTGTGGCGAAAAGGGAACACTCTACACTGTTGGTGGGAGTGTAAACTAGTGCAACTTCTGTGGAAAACAGTATGGCGATTCTTAAAAGCTCTATATATTGACCTCCCATATGACCCTGTAATCCCCCTACTGGTAATATACCCCAAAGAACTCAAATCACTCTATAAAAAAGATACCTGCACATGTATGTTTATTGCAGAATTGTTCACAATAGCAAGAACCTGGAAGCAACCATGCTGTTCATCAAAAGAGGACTGGATTAAAAAAATGTGGTACATATACACGATAGAACACTACGCAGCCATAAAAAAGAACAAAATCATGAATTTTGCAGCAACTTCGATGGAACTAGAGTCAATTATACTGAGTGATCTCTCACAGAAACAAAGATCCGAGTATCAGATGTTCTTATTCATATAGTGGACCTTGAGCATCCAATGTAATACTATAAGAAAATGACTGACAGTGGTGGGAAACTATGGGGGCGAGGGGAAGGGTGATGGTATTAACGGTAATAAATATCTGTCTTGGGATGAGGAGACACCTCTTATCAACAAGGGTGCCTGAATGAAGCATATTTGTATACCTAACCCTTAACTGTACCAAAGAGAGCAGTCACTAGGGTACCCACCACAGATGAGTTCCGGTTATTGGTCATCTATTACAGAGAAAAGTCAGTCACAGGGGCACCCATGAGAGAGAAGGAATATTCATCGGTACAATAATTATGGAAGAAGCCTGATGATAGGTACACCCATTACAGAGGAGAACTAATCACTGGTTCACCAATTATGGAGAAGATCCAGTCACTGTGACACCCATCCAGAGGAGTGTTAGTCACTGGGGGAACTCATAATATATATAGAGCAGTCAAGGGGGTTCAAATCACAGTAGGCCCAGTCAATAGGTAACACATAATGAATAAGGCGCAGTCACAAAGACACCAATCACAAAGGAGGACCATCCAATGTGCACCCCTTTTGGAAGAGACTCAATAAGTGGGAATCCCATAACAGAAAAGAACTAGCCACTGGGGCAAAAATTACGCAGGAATTCCAGTCACTGGGACACTCATCACAAAGGAGTGTCAGTCTCTTTTAATACATTATGAAGGAGGGCAATCACTGAGTCATTCATCACAGAATTCTACTCATTGGGATACCCATCAGGAGAACTAGTCACTGGGACAACCATCAATGATAAGATCCAATGACTGGGTCCTATATAACATAGGAGACCCAGTCACTGGGACATCCATAACCAATGAGAGAAAGTCACTGAGGCACACATCACAGATAAGATCAGTCCCTTAGCTTACTATCATAGAGGGTAGTCAGTCACTGGGGCACACTTTAGAAGAGTTCAATCAATGAGTCTCTGATCACACAGGAACCAGAAACTAGGATAGTCATCAGAGAGGAGGCAAAATCAGTGTGGTACACATCACAGCAGAGGTCTAGTCACTGGGTTACCAACAACAGAGGAAGAACAGTCACTTAGGTACCTATCACTGAGGAGGTTTAGTCACTGAGGAACCAATGGCAGAGGAAGAAAAATCACTGGGGAACCCATTAAGAGGAATCCCAATCACTGTTGCATGAATCACAGAGAAGGACTGGTCATTTGGAATCCATCAGAGAGAAGAGCCAGTCACTGAGGCACACATCACAGAGAAGGGTTAGTAAATAAGCACCCACTCCAGAGGAGACACAGACACTCGGACACCCATTTGAAGAAAGGTCAGTCACTGGATCATTGTCACAGAAGAAGGTCAGTCACTGGGGAAACTAGCACAGATGAAACAAGGTAACTGGGGGTGCAACTTACAGAGGAGGGCTAGCCACTAGGTCATGCATCACAAAGGAAGCTCAGTCACTGAGGTACCCATTACAGATGTCAGTTAGTCGCTGAGGCACCAATCACAGAGGAGTACCATTCTCTTGGTCACCTATTAGAGTGAAGGCTACACATTGGTCACCCATCACAGAAAACAGCAAGTAATTTAGGTATTCATTATGAAAGGTCAATCACTGGACCATCCATTACAGAGGGAGACAATCAATAGGTCATCTATCACAGAGGAGAGCAAGTAATTATGGCACTCATTATGATAAGCCAGTCACTGGAGCATCCATTACAGAGGAGGGCAATTAATTGGTCATCCATCACAGAGGAAGGCTAGTCACTGGTGCATGCATTTTGAAAGAAGGTCAGTCACTGGGACACCCAAAACAGATGTAGGCTAGTCACTGGTGCACCCATTTTGGAAGAAACCTAATCACTAGGAATTTCATTGCATGTCAAGGCTAGTCACTGGGTACCAAGTATGGAGGGGGGTCAGATAATGGGGAAACTACCACAGAGGAAAGTTAATCAAGGTAAACCCATCACTGAAAGAATCCAATAACTGTGACACGTATTACACAAGAGAAGCAATTGCTAGAACACCAATCACAGAGAAGAGTCAGTCACTGGGGCACTGATCACAGAGGAGGCCATTTACCAGGACAATCATAGCAGGGAAGTGTTAGTCACCAGGGAACCCAACAAGAAGAGGTCAGTCACTGGGGTACCCATGACAGATGAATAACTGTCACTAGGGCATGAATTACATAGAAGAGCCAGTCAGCAGAGCACCAATCACAGAGAAGGCCAGTTAATAATGCACTAAATACAAAGAAGGGAAAGTCACTGCAGCATCCATCAGAAAGGAGCGTCAGTCAATAGGGCACCCTTCAGAGAATAAGGCCAATCACCGAGGCATACAACACAGAGGAAGGTCAGTCACTACAACACCCACCACAGAGGTGGGGCAGTCACGTTGTCATGCATAAATGAGGGAAAGCAGTAATGAAACAGCCACCACTGAGGTGGTCTAGTCATGGGGTTATCCCGCAAAAATGATGGTTATTCACTGGGATACCTACACAGTGGAGGGATAGTCACTGTGGCACTGATAGCAGAGGAGGGTCAGTCCCTGAGGCAACCATTTTGGTAGAAGGACAATCACTGGGACACACTTCACATAGAAGTGCTTGTCATAAGAGCATCCATTATGTAGAAGAACCAGTTACTGGGATGCCCATTACAGAGGACAAGTCACTAGGTCACTCATTATGGAATTGGGCCAGCCACTGGGCCACTGACCACTGAAAAGACACATTCACTGGGGCACACGTGATGGAGGAGGATCTGTCAATTAAGCAACCGTTATGTAAAAGACTTAGTCACTTGTGCAGCAATCACAGAAAAAAGCTATTCACTGGGGTACTCATCCCCAAGGAGGATCAATCACTGGGGTATTTTTCACAGAAAAAGGCCAGTCCCTGGAGCCACAACATAGAGGGGGTCGGTTACAGGGGAAGCAATCATAGAGAAAGACCAATCACTGTGGAATCTATCACAGAGGAGAGTCAGTCATTGGGAAATCCATCACAAAGGGGAGCCAGTCACTGGGCCACCCATCACAGGAGAGCTAGTCACTGTGACAACAATTATGAATGAGGTTCAGCTGGGATACTCATAACAAAAGAGAGTTAGTCACTTCGGCACCCATCATGGAGGAGGCCCAGAAACTGAACATCTATAAGAGAGGAGGACTAGTCACTGGGGTACCCAGTTTGGAGAAGGACCAGTCACTAGGATATCTGTCTCCGAAGAAGACTAGCCACCATAGCACCAATCACATAGGATGACCAGTCACTGTGGCACCTATTATTGATGATTTGATGTCATTGTAATACCCATTACAGAGGAGGGTTAGTCACTGGAGCACCTATCATATATGAAAGTCAGTCACTGACGCAGGAATCATGGGGAGGGCCCATCACTGGAATGCACATTATAGAGGACGCCCAGTCACAGAGGCATTCCTCACAAAGAAGCTCTATTACATGTCACCCATCATGGAGGAGGCCCAGTATGTTAGATAACCATTACAGAAGGTGGTTAGTCATTGAGAAATCATTATGGAGGAGATCAAGTCACTGGGTAACAATCACAGAGGAGGTACAAGTAGTAAAGGCTGCCATATAGCAGAAGTCCAGTCACTGAAGCACCAATCACAGAGAAAAGGCAGTCATGAGCATCCAATAATCAGAGGGTAAGTCACAGGGGCACCAATTTGGGAGGAGGGAAGTCACTGGGTACTATCAAGGATAATGGTCAACCACTGGGCAGTCAATACAAAGGAGGGAAGTTGACTAGGGAACCCATAACATAGCAAGGTCAGTCACTGTGGTACCTGTCACAGATGAGGAACAGTCACAAAGAGAGGCATTACAGAGGAAGGTTAGTCACTGTGGTGGCCATCACAGAGAAGGTCTAGTCCCTTGGCACCAATAATGGACAAAGACCAGTCACTACAACTCTCATTACATAGAAAGGCCAGATTCTTGGTCACCCAACCCAAAGGACATGGGGACACCCATCACATTATGGATAGGCAAATGGGCACACATATTAAGGAAATTCACTAAGTGGGACATCAATCTCATAGGAATGCAAGTCACTGGTGTAACCATTATGAAGGAGTGCCAATCACTGTTTCACCAATCATAGAAGGCCATTTACTTAGGCATCCATAAGGGAGAAGTGCCAGTCTCCATGGCCACTATTAAAAATGAGGTCCAGTAACAACTGGGGCAACCATTATGGAGGAAACACCAATCATAGAAGAGGATCAGTTACTGAGACAACCTTTTTGGATGAGGGCCAGTCACTGGGGCGCCAATCACGGAGGAGGTTCAGTCACTGAAGCACCCATCACGGAGAAGAGCCAGTCACTGAGTTACCTATCTTAGAAGAGTACCTGTCACTGGGCCACATAATATAGAGGTGGGTCAGTCACTGGGGCACAACTCATAGAATAAATCTATTCATTGGGCCTTCAGAAAGGAGAATTAGTCACTGGGATAACCATCACACTAGAGAGCAAAACACTGGGGCACCAAACACAGAGGGGAACCATTCACTTGTGCACTCAGCACAAAGTAGACCAAATCATATGCACACATCATGGAAGAGGTCAAGTCAATGAGGCACCCGTCAAAGAGGTGGACCAGTCACGGTTTCATCCATTATGAGGGGCTCAGTCAATGGGTTTTCAATGACAAATAATGGCCAGTAACTGGAGCAGTCATCACAGTGAATGCAAAATCATTGTTGTACAAAACGCACAGAAGAATCAGTCACTGGGACACTGTTCACATAGAAGGACGAGTCATAGAAACACACATTATAGAGGAGACCCAGTAACTGGGGCATTTTCGCGAAGGAGGGTCACTCACTGGGACATCCATCACAAAGAAGAAACCTTTCACAGAAGGTTAGTCACTGGAACACAAGTTATGCAGTAAGACCAGTTACGGAAACACCAATCATAGAGGAGGACCAGTCAGGGAGGCACACAATTTGGAGGCATGCCAGTTGCTGAGACAACGATTACAGTGGATTCCTAATAAATGGAGCACATATTATGGAGCAGGTACATTCACTGGGCCACCCATCGCAGAGGAGGTCCAGTCTCCGAGGCAACCATTACAAAGGAAGGACAGAAAGTGTAGCATTATCATTGAAAAGGAATAGTTACTGGGACACCAATTTTGAAGGAGGTCTATCACTAGCACACCCATCCCAGAAAAGAGCTAATCACTGTGGCTCATGTCACAGAGGATGGTCAATCATTGTGACAATCACAGAAGAAGACCAAAACTGGGGTACTAATTATGGAGGAGGTCCAGTGACTGTGTCACACATTACAAGGGGTATCCGCATATATGATGGCCAGTCATTGGAGAACCAATCACAGGTAAATCCTGGTCACTGGAACTTACATTATGGAGGAAGCCCAGTCACTGGGACACCAGTCACAAAGGAGGGGCAGTAACCGGGCAACCCAATATGAATAAGGCCCATAAACGGGGCCCCCATCATAGAGAAGGCCTAGTCACTGTGTCATCAATTATGGAGGAAAGTCAGTCAGTGAGCAAAATCACCAAAGAATCAGCATCACTGGGGCACCTGTAATGGAAGAAGTCCATTCACTGGGGAAGCAATATGGAGGAGGCCCAGTCACTGGATGACTTAACAAAGAAGAACAATTTTGGAAGCAGGCTAGTCATTGGTACAACCATTAGAAGAGAGAACCATTTACTGGATCACCTATCACAAAGAGGGACAGTCACTAGGGCTCCCATCAAAGAGGAGGGGTTGTCACTGGGTGATCCATCACAGATCAGTGCAACACCATGGCACAGATCCCAGAAAAGTCAGATGTTAATCTCACTGGATTCTCTTGTAAATGATGAGTCGTTTTTCACTTTTTGTTATTGAGATTCTCATTATCTTTGACATAAACCTCTTTTACAATGATGTATCTGGCATTGGATCTTTTCTGCATTTATCTTATTTTGAATTTAGTGAGTTTCATATATGCTGTACATTGTATTTCAATACATTTGGAGGGGAGTAACAAAGACACAAAGAACAGAAGAGGCCTAGACCCTGAGAGACAAAATCACAGAGGCCCTTATTACTGAGGCAGTCCAGAAAGTGGGGCACCAATAAAAGAGGGTGTTTTGTTGCTGGTGCACCCATTAGGAGGAGACCAAGTCACAGACAATCTATCACAAAGGGAGGCAAGTCACTGGGGAAAACATCACAGAGGAGAAACTGTCACTGGTGCAAACATCACTGAGGAGGGCTAATAAATTAGATAGTCATCGCAGTGGAGGACCAGACACTGGGGCACTCATTTGAGGAAGGACAATCACCGGGCACTGGCCACAGAAAAGAGCCAGTCACAGGAGCACCCACCACAGAGGAGCTCTGGTAACTACAGCAACCTTCATAGAGGAGGCAGAGTCACTGGGGCACCCATCACAGAGGAAGATCAGTCACTGTGTCACAAATAAGAGAGATCAGGTAGTCCTGAGGCACCCATGACAGGTTATGACCAGTCTCTCAGACACTCGCCTCATGGGAGGTCTATACAATGAGACACCCATCACAGAGGAGATCCTGTAAATGGGGCGCCCATCATGGAGGGCCAGTTATTGTGGAAACCATCAGAGAAGAGGGCCTGTTACTAGGTCATCCACCATAGAGAAGGATGATTCACTGGAGCATGCATTTTGGAGGAGGGCATTCACTGAGACACCCATCAGAGAAGTGGGCTAGTCACTGGGGCACCTATTATGGAGTAAACCCAGTAACTTAGACTTTGATTGCAGAAGAAGTCCAGTTAGTTGGGCACCCATTGCTGAGGATCACCAGTCACTGGGGGAACTATCACAGAGGACTAATCACTGATGCATCTATCAGAGATAGGAGCAAGGCAATGTGACACTCATCACTGAAAACAGCCAGACACCAGAGTTTGCCTAACAGAAGAGATGCAATCACAGGGGCACATATCTCAGAGAATGCCAGTAACTGGCACTCCCATAACAGTGAATGGCCAGCAATGGAGAAGACAACACAAAAGGGACCAGTCATGTGAGGACCCATTACAGATAAAAACCAGTCACTAGAAGATGGATTACAAAAGAAAACCAGTGAGTGGAGTACCAATCACAGAGGAAAGCCATCACAGAGCAAAGCCAGTCACTGGGGCCCCAATGTCAGAGGAAGACCAGGCACTGGGGCACCCATAACAGAAGAGAGCCAGTCACTGAGTCACTCATCACAGAGGAGGAGAGCCAGTAACAGAGACAGCTATCACAGAAGAGTACGAGTCACTGAAGCATCCATTGCAGAGGAAGTCAGTTGCTGGGGACCCAATCACAGAGGAGGGGCAGGCAGTTGTGAAGACAGCATTGGCCAGTCATGTGGTCACCCCTCTCAGAGAAAGGTGATTCACTGGTACAACACACAGAGGAGGGCCAGTCACTGGAGCACACATGGAGAAGACCCCAGGCCCAGTAACAGAGGAATCCATCAGAAAGGATGACTTGTCACTCTGTCTCCCATTTTTATTTTTTCTTTTTCAGTTGGAGTCTCACTCTGTTGCCCAGACTGTAGTGCAGTGGCCGCTCCTGGCCACCGCAGCCTCGACCTGCTGGGTTCCGGTGATCCTTCCTCCTCAGCCTTCCAAATAGCCGGAATTACAGGCATGCACTACCACACTTGGCTGATTTTTTTGATTTATTGTAGAGATGAGGTCTTGCTGCCCAGGCGGGTCTCAAACCCACGGGCACAGGCAATCCACTCACCTCAGCCTCCCAAAGGCACAGGATTACAAGCTGAGCCACCGAGCCCGGCTCTGTCTCCCATTTTTGAGGACGTCCAGTTACTAGTACACCTATCACAGAAGAGGGATAATCACTGTGGCACACATCATATAAAAAGGCCAGTCATTGGGCACCAATCAAAGAAGAGGTCTAGACAGTGGAGAAACCTTTATGGACATGGGCTGTTCCCTAGGCAGCAATCACGGAGGAGGCACAGTCACTGAGGCACCCATACAGGAGGAGGGTCAGACAATGGCACATCAATATGGAGGAGGCCGAGACACCAGCCCACCACACTTGTGAGAAGACCAGGCACTGGACACTCATCACAGAGAAGTGCGAGGCATTGGGGCACCGATTTTGGAGGAGAGCCATTCATTGATTACACATCACAGAGGTAGGCTAGTCAATGAGGTACCACATATGGAGGATGATTAATCACTTGAACAAATATCACAGATAGGGGCTGGTCACTGGGGAACTCATAACACAAGAGGGCCGGTCACTAGGGACCCCATCACATAGCAGGGTCTGGTACTGTGCCACCCATCACAGAGGAAGGCCATTCACCATGGCACACATCACAGTTGAGTGGTAGTTACTGGAAAACACACCATAGTAGAGAATTTGTAACTGAAGAACCTATCACAGAGGAGGCTCTGTAACTAAGGCACAAATCATGGAGAAAGGCCAGTCACTGGGACACACATTAAAAAGGATGGTCAACCACTCGGGCACAAAGTAGAGATGAGGTCCTGTCATGAGAACATCAATCACAACCGCAGCTAGTCACTGGGGCACCAATCAATAAGGACACCCAGTACCTTACCCACCACAGATAAGGGCTAGTCAGTCTGGCAACCACTAGGGTGGAGTGGTAATACCTGGGCCAGTAATTATATAGGAAGCCCAGTCAATGGGGAACACATAATGAAAGACCAGCCACGAGGTCATCTGTTATGTAGGAGTCCCAGTCACTGGAGTAACCATCATAGAGGAGAATAAATCAATTGGATGTCCTTCATAGAGGAAAAACAGATACTGGGACATCAATCACATTAGAGGGTTAGTCACTAGGGCATACATTATGGATGAGGGCCAGTCTCTAGGGCAACAATCTCAAAGGAGGGTGAGTCACGGGTGCATTTGCAACAGAAGAGAAGAAACAGTAACTAGATGATATATGATACAGGAGGGTTGCTCAGCATAATCATTATGGAAGAAGACAAATCACTGGGGCAACCATCATAGAGGAGAGAGAGTCACTGGGACAACCATCACAGAAGAGAGCCAGTCACTTGGAAGCAAGTCATAGAGGAGAGCCAGTCAAAGGCCAGTCATTGGAACACCCACTAGGGGGGACTCAGTAACTGGGTCACTGATCGCAGAGGTGGATCTGTAACTAGGTCAGCCATCACAAAAGGGGGAAATTATTGTAGTGCCCATCACAGACTAGAATCAGTCACTGGGGCATTTTTCACAGAGGAGGGCCAGTCACTGGGTCACTCATTATAGACTAGGCTCAAGTCACTGGGTACCCATCATGGAAGAAGACTTGTCAATAGAACACCCATAAATGGAGGAGGCCCAGTCACTCAGGCAACTATCAGAAGGTGAGCCAGTAAATGTCACATTCATCAGAGAGGAGAGCCATTCATTGGGGGCAGCCATTAAGGAGGAGGGTCAGTCACTAGTCATCAATTACAGAGGAGGCACAGTAACTAGAATACCAATATGGAGGAGGACCAGTCAATGGCTCACCAATATGCAGAGGACCAATCACTGGTGCTTGGATCAGAGATGAAGACCAGACACTAGGGCGTCCATCATAGAGGAGGGCGAATCACTGGACCAACTATTTTAGAGGATGGCCACTCACTGCTCACACATGACAAAGATGGGCTAGTCACTGTGGCAACAATTTTAGGAGGGGTTAGTCATTGAGACAACCATCACAGATGACTGCCAGTCATTGTGACAGACAAACACAGAAGTGCTAGGCCCTAGTGCACACATCACAAAGGAAGGGCAGTCACTGGGTCAACCATCATAATGCAGGGCCAGTAACTGTGACTCCCATAACAAAGAATGACATGTCAAAAGGACATGCATCACAGAGGAGGGCTCTTCCCTGGGAAAATCATCACAGAAGAGGGCTTGTCACTGTGACACCCATCATAGGAGAGGACCTATCACTTTGTTATCAAAACTGGAGTAGAGCCAGACCCTTCATACAGTACGGTTAGTCACTGGCAAACCAATTACAATGAGATATTAGTCATGGGACACACATTATTGAGAAATCACAGTAAGTGGACTACCATCCTACAGAAGGGCTAGTCTCTGGGGAAACAATCATGGAGGAACCATAATCACTGTGGCAGCAATCATAGAGGAGGCCTAGCAACTGGGACAACCAAATTGGAGGAGAGCCTGTTTAGGAGCATCCATTGTTTAGGAGCATCCATTGTTTAGGAGGTCCAGTCAATGAGCATCCATTGTTTAGGAGGTCCAGTCAATGAGGCAACCATCATAGAGAAAAGTCAGTCTCTGGTACACCCATCACAGAGGATAGGAAGACATTGGGTCACTTGTGACAGAAGGACATCAGTTATGGAGGAGGGCCAATCTCTGGCATACCAAAGAGGAGTGCTAGACACTGGAGCGCATCTAGCAGAGGATGGCCAGGCAATTGGGCACTCATCACAGAAGGCTACACAATGGGACACCTATCAGAAAAAAGCCAGTCAATGTAACAAACACCACAGAGAAGAACTTGTCTCTGGGGCACCCAATATAGAGGGCCTGCCACTGGGGCATCCATTAGAAGGAGCTCAGGCATTGGGGTTCCAATGACAGAAGAGGGCCAATTACTTTTGCAACCAACACAGAAGAGTCAAAGTCAGTGTGGACCCATCACAAAGGAGAGCCAGTCACGGAGCACCAGTTATCTAGAAAACCAAGTAACATGGACATCTATCACAAAGGAGAGTCCCTCACTGTGTCACTGAAAACAGAATTGAATCAGACACTTGAACACTCACAGCAGAGGAAGTTTAATCACTTGGCCACAAATTATGGAGTAGTTTCAATTACTGGAACACCCATCACAGAGAAGAGTTAATCAACGGGGCATACTATTTGGAAGAGGTCCTGTCACTGGGACACCAATCATAGATGGGTCCAATCACTAGGGTACCCATTATGGATTAGAAATAGTCACTGTGACATCCATCACAGATGAAGGCTAGTTACTGGGGCACCCATTATATATGAAAGCCTTTCACTGGAGCACTAATCACAGGGGAATCCCTGTCAAAGGGACACACATTATGGAAGAGTCCAGTAGCTGGGACACACCTCACAAAAGAGAACCATTCAATGGGGAGCCCACTCTTGTTGAAGACTACTAAGTGGAACAGTGAACACAGAACAGGGATAGTCACTGGGAAAACAATTAAGTAGGGTAGCCAGGCACTGGGAATTAATCATAGATGAGGTACCATCACTGGGACACCCATCACAGATGTGCTCCAGTTACTGAGGCACCCTTCACTGGGGAGAGTAGGTTACTCACAGGAACAACAATTATGGAGGAGGCTCATTACCACAATTCTTGTCACAGAGGAAGGGTAGTCACTGAGTAACCCCCTTTGGGGCAGAGGCACTCTTTGGGTGCCAATCACAGAGGAGGTCTGGAAATGGAGAACCTATTATAGCAGGACCCAGTCATTGGCACACTCAAAAAGTAGAGTGTCAGTTACTAGGGAAAACGTTATGCAGGAGATCCATAATCTGAGGCATGCATCACAGAAGAATGCTAGTCATTAGGTCACCCATTTGGAGGAGGCCCAATTACTAGGACACCAAACCAGGAGAACGCTAATCACTGTGGCAACTATGACAGAGTGTGACTTGTCATTGGGGCATTGATCACATTGGAGGCCCAGTCACTGGTGCACCCATTATGGAGAATGCCCAGCCATTGTGACTTTGATTATAGAAGAGTGCTAGTCCCTGTGTCATACAACATATAAGAATCACTAGGGCACCAATCACAGGGGATGCAAGTCACTGGGGCACATATTCCACAGGAGTTTCAGTCACTATACCAACCATCACAAAGGGTAGTCAGTCAATGGGACACCCAATAAGGAGGAGGTCCTATAAGTCAGATACTAATTACAGAGGAGGACTCGTCTCTTCAGTAATCATTATAGAGAAGGGCCAGTCACTGGGCGCCAGAAGTAGAGTGAAGTCTCAGTCATGGAGACAACCATAAAGAAGAATGACCAGTCACTGGGGGCCCTTTGTGTATTAGGTTAGGTTACTGGGGCACCAATCACTGTGGCACCCATAATTGAAGATCTTGTGTCAATGGGGCAACAATTTTATTGGAGGGCCAGTCACTGGTCACCCATCACAGAGGTGAGCTAGTCAATGGTGCACCAGTTATGGAGGACTAGTCACATGTAAATCATCACAGATGAGGGAGATTTACTTAGGCACTCATCACATAAGAGGGCCAGTCACACTGGGACAACCATCAGAGATGTGGGGTAGTCAATGGGGCAGCCATTACAGTGCAGGACAAGTCACTTTGGCATCCATGATAGAGAAGGGTCAATCATAAAGGCATGTATTACTGAGGAGAGTTAGTCACTAGGACACCCATCACAGATTAGAGATTGCTATTGTAGAACCCATAACAGAAAAGAGTCACCAGTGAAACAATCACATAGGAAACCCTGACATGGGGACATCCATCACGTAGGAGGGCTATTCTCTGTGGCACCCATAATTGAAGAGTCTCAGAAAGTGGGACACCCATCACAGAGAAGGGCTATTCACTGGGGCAACCAGTATGAAGGAATGCCAGTCAATGGAGAACTTATCACAGAGGAGATCCAGTCCCTGGTACAACCATCACTGAATACAGTCAGTCACTTAGAGACATTTTATAAAAGAGAGCCAGTAATTGGACCACGCATCAAAGAATAAGGTAAATAGTGACTACATCCATTATGGATGAAGCCAAGTCACTGGGGCATTAGTCACAGTGAAGGGCCAGTCACTGGGAGCACCCATTTAAATGAGGGACAATTGCTGTAACTCCCATCACAGAGGAGGTCCAATCACTGAGGCATATATTATAGAAGAGGGCCAGGCACAGAGGCAAACATCACCAAAGAAGACTACTGATTGGGACACCCATAAGAGAAGAGAGACAATCAATGAGACAACCTTCACAGAGTAGAACCAGTCAGAGAGGCACACATCACAGACAAGGACCAGTCACCGAGGCACCCAAAACAGAATTGAGTTTAAAAAATAAGGCAGCCATTAGAGGGGAGGCATAGTCAGTGTGGTACCCATCAGATGGAAGAAAAAGTCCCTGGGATACATTTCACAGAGGAGAGCCCATCACTAAGACTCCCATCACAGAAAAAACCAGTCACTGGTGCACCCACTGTAAAGGAGTGCTTGTTACTATGGCACTAATGACCTAGGAGGCCTTGTTACTGGAATACTCTTCACAAAAGAAGGTTAGTTACTGGGGCACACAATTTGTAGGAGGGCCTGTTAGTGGGGAACCATCCACAGAGAACACCTACTCAATGTAGCACCTATTACAGTCACTGGGACCCCCATCTAGAAGATAATCTGTAACCATACCACCTATAATGAAGTAGGCCCAGAAAATGGGGCATCCATTACAGAGGAGTGCTACTGACTGGGACACACATTTTTGGAGAGGCCCAGTTACCATTGGAGTCACATTTGGAAGAAGACAACCATCAGAGCAATGAGATAATCATTGTGACACCTTTCAAAGAGGATGGCACCCATCACAGAAGAAGGCTACTCACTGACTAGGACACCCATCTGAGAAGACAGAATCAGTCACTGAGGCACACATTATAGACATGGGCCATTCACTAAGGCACCCACAACAGAATACCTAAGACTAGGGCAGTGTTCAGAGAGGTGGCATAGTCAGTGTTTTATGATCACAAAGGAGGATCAGTTCTCTGCGATATTTTTCACAGAAGAGAACCCATCACAGAGGAAAACCAGTCATTGGGGCACCCACCACAGATGGGGGCTAGTCACAGTGTCAGCAATGTCTCTTAATGGAGGACAGTCAGTTACTGGAACACTCATCACAGAGGAGGGCAAGAAAAAAGGGGCAGTCAATTTGGAGGAGGGTCAGTGAATGGAGCACCAATCACATAGGAGGTCTAGTCAATTCATATTTGGAAGAGAACACCCATCATAGAAGTAGACTAAGCATTGTGACAACCATCATAGATGATGGCCAGTTACTGGGGTACACACCACAGAGGAGGGTTAGTAACTGGGACACCAGTTATGAAGGAGGCCCAGTTACTAGGACATTCATCACTGAGGAGGCCGAGAAAACAGGGCAGACAATTTGGAAGAGGTCAGTGACTGTGACATCAATCACAGAGGAGACCTAATCAATGATGTTCATATTATAGAGGAGGTAAAATCACTATAACACCCAATACAGAACATGACTAGTAACAGGGGCACCCATCATATAAGAAGACCAGTCACTTGGGCACCAATCATAGTGAAGGCCCAGTCACTGGGGAACAACTTATCGAGGACTCCAGTCACAGTGACACCCATCACAAAGGAAGGTCATTCAATGGGGCACCCACTATGAAGGAGGCTAACAAGATGGGACTCCCATCACAGAGAAGGGTTATTAATTGAGGCAAGCATTATGGAGGAGGGCCAATCACTAGGCAGCAATCACAGACAAAGGCCAGTGATGAGGGCAGACATCACACAGAAGATCCAGGCAATAGAGTATCCACCAGAGATGAAGGTCAGAAACTGGGGCATCCATCAAGAGCAGGGCCAGTCACTGTGGTACCCTATACAGAGGAAGGACAGTCACAAAGAAAAACATCATAAAAGAGGGTTAGTAGTGAGGATACCCACGAAGAAGAATTGTAATTGTTGACTGTGAAAACAGAGGTCCAATCAATGGGTCACCAGTCATGGCAGAGGACCAGTTACTGGGACACCCATTACAGAAAAACGAGTCACTGGAACACATCTCACACAAGAAACCAGAAATTGGGGGCACCACTCATAGAGGAATACTTGTCACTGGGGCACTCATTTTTGAGGAAATCCCAACACAGTGGAGCATTAGTCATTGGGGCAACATTATGGAGAAGCACCAGTATCTGTGATCATCAGTCACAGAGGAAGTCCAGTTACTTGAGTACCCCTTATGGAGGAGGACTAGATACTGAGTCACCCATTATGGAGGAGGACCAGTTACTAAAGCAACCATCAAAGAGAAAGCTAGTTATTGTGGCACTCATAATTAAGGAGAGACAGACACTGGGTCACCCATCCAGTGTACAACTAGTCACAATGGCACACATAATAAAGGAAAGCTCATCACTTGGGCACCCATTTCTGAGTGCCAGTCACTGAAGCAAATTTTAAAGATGAAGACCAGTCTATGGGGCACCCATCAAAGAGCAGGGCCAGACACTAGGGAACTTTTCACAAAGGAGTAATTATAGACTCAGTGGGGGTAGTCATTATAGAGGTGAGTCACTGAGCATCTATCACAGAAAGTCAGTCAATGGGACAACTATCACAGAAGAAATCATCTCATTGGGACACTCACCACAGAGGTTAGTCACTTGAACACCAATTATGGTGGAGGTCCAGTAACTGAATTGCCCATGACAGAGGAAGGTGCCCCAGTGGAGGAACAGCAGTCAATGGGGCACCTTCTTGCAGCAGAGGCAGTCATGGGTCACTCATCAGTGAACAGGGCCAGTAACTGTTGCACCCACTACAGAAGATGGCCAGTCTCAACAGTGCGTGTCACAGAGTAGGACTAGTCACTAGGACACTCATCACAGGAGAGAGCTTGTCATTGTGAAACCCAGCGTGAGGAGGCCCAGTCACTGGGGCACCAATCAGGGAAAAGAGTTAGTCCTGGGAACTCAATTACAGAGAAAGACAAAACACTAGGGCACTCACTGCACAGAACGACCAGTTCCTGCACACCCATTACAAAGGAAGGTTAGTCACTGGGCACCCATTATTGAGGAGTCCTGGTAAGTGAGAGAAATACCACAGAGGAGGGATAGACAAAGGGGAAATTATTATGGACGAGCACCAGTCACTGTGGCACCTATCATGGATGATGTCCAGTCTCTGGGCCACCCATAATGAGAAGGGCCAGTCACTGGGGTCCCCATTATAGAGCTGTACAAATCACTGGGGTAACCTTCACAAAGGAAAGTCATTCACAGGGACACTCATCAAAGACCAATGCCAGTTTCGTTGTCACATATTATAGAGGAGGCCTGTCACAGAAGAAGGCTTCTCTCTTAACACCCCTCAGAGAGTACAGCCAGGTATAGAAACAAGCATCACACAGGAAAGCAATTTACTGGGGCACCCATCACAGAAAGGAGCCAGTCACTGGGAAACCCATCACTAAGGAGAGTCAGTCAGTGAGGCACACATCACAGATGAGGACCAGTCACAGAGGCACCCATCACAGAGGAATGCCAGTCACTGTGCCACCCAATAGGAGGAGCTTAGCCACTTGGGCACCAATCACAGAAAGGTGCCAGTAAGTTAAATAGCCATCACAGAGAAAGCAAACTCTGTCTCATACCCATCACAGAGGAGGATTAGTCTCTTGGATATTTTAGAAGAAGTGGGCCAGTCACTGGAGCACACAACACATAGGAGGGTCAATTCCTGAGACACAAATCACAGATGAAAGCCAGTCACTGGGTCACCTAACGAAGAGGAAGACTATTCACTGAGACAGCAATTGTGTAGGAGGCACAGTCACCGGAGACCCCATTACTTGGAGGGTTTTCACTTCAGTCCCAAATTGGATGAGTGCCTGTCACTGGGGCACTATTCACAGATGATACTCAGAAAAGGGAGCACCAATCACAGAGGATGCTCTGTCAATGAAGCACCCATTATAAATGAGGCACAGTCACTGTGACACCATCACAGAGGAGGAATAGTCACTGGGGCATCCACTGTCTTTGAAGATCAGTCACCAGGGTAGCAATCAAACGAAGACGCAGTTACTAGGGTACATATTTTGGAAGAGACCTGGTCACTGAAAAACCCATCAAATATAGGGACCAGTCACAGGAACACACATTATGGAGAAAGCCCCGTAAGTGAGGTAACCATCACAGAGGATGATGATCACTGGGGCAACTATTATGGAAGAGGGCCATTCACTGGGCACCAATTAGAGATGAGAAAGAATGGATACCCATATGCAGAAAGAGTAGTAATTGTGCCACAAATTTGGATGATGCCCAGTCACTGATGCACTGATCAAAGAGAAAGGCTTGTCATGGGGACACACTTCACAGAGGAGGATCTGTCACTGGGGCACCCATTCTGTAGGAGGGCCAGTCTTCGTCCACCCATCAAAGAGGTGGGCTAGTCACTAGGGCACCAATTCTTGGGGAGGGCTATTCATTGGGACAACCAACATAGATGAGGGCCAGTTATTTGGACACCCATGAAACAGGAGTACCCATCACAGATGATGGACAGTCAATAAGCCGTTTATGAGAGAGACAGAGAAGTGTTGGTTACAAAGGCACATATCACAGAGGAGGAAAAGACAATGGGACACCTATCGCAGAAGAGAGTTCACCACTGTGACATCCAATACAGAAGAGGGTAAGCCACTAGGGCAACAATCATGGAGAAGGGTCACTCACTGGAGCTCCCAATACAGAGGTGGGCCTGTCACTGCGTCACCCATGACACATGGGGGCCAGGCAATCCTAAACTTATCACAAGGTGGGGCTAGTCACTGAGTTATGCATTACTGAGAAGGACCAGTAAGTGGGACATCAATTACAGTGGAGGGCTAGACAGTAGGTAAACATTTTAAAAGAGCGCCCATCACTGTGGCAAAAATCATAAGAGGGATCCAGTCACTGAGCCACCTTGCACAGAGGTGGGCCAGTCCCTACAGCACCCATCACAGATGAATGTCCATCAGTTTGGTACATATTAAAGAGGAAGACCTGTCACTAGGTGTATCCATCAGAGAAGAAGGTTACTCTCTGGTTCACCAAACACAAATGAGAGCCAGTCACTGAGGCACATGCCACAGATGAGGGATAGTACTGAGGTACCAATCACAGACAAAGACCAGTAAACAGGGCACCCATTAGGAGGGTCTCAGCACTGAGGTCCTGTTCCCAGAGGACAGTCTGTAGTTGGGGCAACCATAAGAGAGGATGCAAATTGAATGTGGCAGTCATCACTGACAAGGACTAGTTACTGAGGCATCCAAAACAGCAGAGGGACAGTCATTAGGGCACCTATTATAGAGAAGTCCAGGCACTGAAGCATCTATCACAGAGAAAAATTATTCACTGAGAAACACATTAGGCTGGAGGCCCAGTTATCAAAACATCTTTCACAGGAGAGTACTAGTTACTGGATATTTATTATGGAGGATGGACATTCTCTGAGGAAAAAATTATTGAGGAGATACAGACTCTGAGGCACCCATAAGTGTGCAAGAGGGCTAGTCCCTGAGGCACCCATTTTGTAAGTGAACAAGTCACTGGGGCATCTATCACAGAGGAAAACTAGTCATTGAGTCACCCTCACTGAGGAGGGTTAGTCACAGAGACATTTTTCACAGAGGACAGCCAGTCCCTGGGCTACCCATCAAAGAGGAGTGATGGTTAAATAAGCACCAATTATAAAGGAAGTCCATTAATTGGGGCATATATTATAGTGGAGAACCAGTCAGTGAAACACCAATCCCAAGGGTGAGCCAGTCACAGGGGCACCTATCACAGAGAAGATCCAATCACTGGGGTACACCTCACAGAGGAAGTCAGTTACAATGAGACCCATAAGAGTGGAGGGCCAGTTACGGGTGTACCCATTTCAAAGGAGGGCCAGTCGCAAGGGCACTAATTACAGAGAAGAGCAAGTCATTGGAGCATGATCTAAGAGGAGTGACAGTCAATAAGGCACCAAACACAGTGTAGAGAAACTCACTGGGGCGCTCATCACAGAGGACAGTCAGTCACTGAGCCACACATCACAAAGGATGGGGACTTTGGGACAGCTATTACAGAAGAGGATTAGTCACTGCAGTACTCATCTCAGAGGAGATTCAAACACTGGGGCACACATCACAGAGGAGCAACAGTCACTTGGGCACCCATAACAGGGTAATATCAGTCACTGAGATATCCACTACAGAGACAGAATAGTCATTAGGCTACCTCTCACATAGGAGGGCTATTTACTGGGACACCCACACAGAAGAGGGTTAATCACTGCAGCAACAATAACAGAGGAGGCATAGTCACTGGGGCATCCATTATGGAAGACATCCAGACACTTGAGCAACCATCACAGAGAAGAACAATTCACTGTGGCAAGCATTACTTAGGAAAGCCTTTCACTGGGACACACGTCACAAAGGAGGGCTTGTCCCCGGGGGACCCAATATGGTGGAGGCCCAATTACTGTTATATGCACCACAGCGGAGTGCTATTTAATAGGGTGTCCATAATGGAGGATGGCCAGTTGCTGAGGATTAAATCATTGAGTAGTTACACTATCTGGGGCATCCATCATGGAGAAGGGCTCGTCACCCAGGCACCCATTATGTAGAAGTCCCAGTCACTGGGGAATCTATCATGAAAAAATGCTAATTACTGTAGCACCCCTCACCAATAATGGCCAGTCACTGAGGCATTATTCACAAAGGAGGGTCAGTACCAGGGGTACCCATCAAAGACCAGGGACAGTCAAAGGAACACTAATTATACAGGAGGTCCACTCACTGGTTCATCTATTACAGAGGAAAGCCAGTCACTGAGACAACCATCACAGAGGAGAGCCAGTTCCAGGGAAACTCATCAAAGAAAATACCCAATCACTGGGGTACACATCACAGAAGAGACTAGTCACTCTTTTACCCAGAACAGTGGAGGAACAGTCACTGGGGTACCATTAAAAAGGAGGGCAAGTCACAGGGGCACTGAATACAGAGGAAAGCCAGTCACTGTAGCACTGATTAAAGAGGAGTGCTAGACAATGAGACACCAAACAGAGTAGAGACAGTCACTGATACATCATCCATGGAGAAAAGCCTGTTACTGAGGCCCTTATCACAGAAGTGTCACAGTCACTGGAGCACCCATAACAGAGAAAAGCCAGTCACTGAAGCATCCATTACAGAAAAGGGCCAGTCATTGGGACAGCTGTCACAGAATAGAGCCAGTCCCTAGAGTACCCTTCACAAAGAAATACCAGTCACTGGGGCAACTATCACTGAAGAGAGTTATTCACTGGGATACCCATTTCAAAGAGTCTTTGCATCCTGGACACCCAATATGGAGGAGGCCCAATTACTGAGACACCCATCACAGATGAGTGCTAGTCATTAGGGTATCCATTATGAAGGATGAGCATTCACTGAGGGACTAAATCACTAAGAAGTTAGTCTCTGAGGCACTTAGAAGAAGATAGTCACTGGGACATCTATCACAGAAAAGTCTAGTCACAAGGGCACCCACCCTTCACTGAGGATTGACATTCGCTGAGGCATATTTCACAGAGGAGGGCCAGTACCTTGGTATCCATTCAAGAGAAGAGACAGTCAAATGGACACCTACTGGTGTAGGCCCATTCACTGGGACATCTATTACAAAGGAGTGCCAGTCACTGGGACACCCTCACAGAGGAGATTCAGTCCCTGGGGCAACTATCACAAAGGAGGGATTGTCACTGGGACACCACTTATGGAGGGTCAATCACTTGTGTACCAATCACAAAGGAGGTCCAGTCAACGTAGCACCTGTATGGAGGAGACTGAGTCACTGGGACACCCATTATGGAGGAGGCTGCAAAATTGTGGGATCCATTCCAAAGGAGGGTTACCATTGTGGTACCCATTTTGGAGGAGAACCAGTTACTTGGTCACCCATAACAAAAAGAACTTTTCACTAACACATACATTACAGAGGATGGCTAGTCATATGGGCACTGATCTCAGAGAAGGCTCAATCACTGGGCCACCCATTACAGAGTAGGGCTAGTCACTAAAACACTCATCATATACAGTCAGTCACTGCCTTCAATCACAATGGAAGAACATTCAATGCAGGTCATAATATTGAAAAGGTTCAGTCACTGGGACACCCTTCAAAAAGGATAGGCAGTCAATGTGGTACTCATTAGTCAGGAGGTCTAGCAAGTAGAACACCCATTACAGAGGAGGGAGAGTAACTTGATCCATGATTATGAAATAGAACCAGTATCTGGACACAAATCACAGAGGAGGCCTAGTCATTGGGGCACCCATAATGGATGACAGTCAGCCACTGGTGCAACCACTTGGAAGATGCACAGTCATTGGGATACTGATAACATAGAAAGGTCAGTCACTAGGGCACCCCTCAGAGAGGAGAACAAGTCACTGGATCACCTATGTAGATGAGGGCCCATCAATTGTCACACATTGCAAAGAGGGCTGGTAACTGGGGCACCAATTACAGAGGAGGTGTAGTCACTAGGCCAACCTGCACAGATAAAGGCCATTCACTAGGGCACCATCTCACAGAAGAACCACTCACTGTGGCACCTATCACAGAGAAGTGCCAGTTCACGAAGACACACGACACAGAGGAGAGCTATTCACTGGGTCAATCATAAAAGGCATGTCACTGTAGTACCCATAGCAGAAGAGCATCAGCCACTGGGTCAAAAATTACGGAGAAGGGATAATCACTGGAATACCCATTACAAAGGATGCCAAGTCACTGTGGCACCGATCCGACACGAGTGTCAGTCACGGGGACACCCATCACAAAAGAGAACTTTTCGCTGAGGTACCCATTATTATTTTTTGAGTCAGATTCTCACTCTATTTCCAAGGCTGGTGTGTAGAAGCACAGTCATGGCCACGTTTTCCATGACCTTCAAGGTTTAGGTAATGCTTCTGCCTCAGCCTTCTAAGTAGTTGGAACTATAGTCATATCCCACTATGACTGGATAATATTTTGATTTATTGTAGAGATGAGGTCACACAAAGTTGCCCATGCAGTACCCATTATTGATTAGGTCCTGTTAAATGGGACACCTATCACAAAGAAGGAAATTCAATATTTTAATGATAATAGAAGAGATTCAGTCTATGGGACACTAATCTTATAGGAGGCCTAGTTACTGAGGCACCCATAATAAAGGAGGGTCAGGTCACTAGGACACCCATTATAGAGGAGACCCAGTCACAGATTCCATTGTGAATCTGTCACAGAAGAGTCTATCCCTGGCATCCACCACAAACGAAAGTCAGTTTATTAGGCACTTTTCACAGAGGGCTAGTAACCGGCACATCAGTTATGAGGAAGAATCAGTTACTGGAACATCCATCACAGAAGAGGGCTAGTCGCGAGGTCACCCAATTTGAAGGCGGTCCTCTCAGTAGGCTGCCAATTACAGCGTATGCTTAGTCAATAGGGCACCCATTATGGAGGTGTCCAAGTCACTAGGACGCTTATCACTGTGACGGGTCAGTCACAGAACCACCCATGATGAAGGAGAACCAAAAACTGGGGCACCAATCACAGAGGGATCCACTGAATGGTCTCTTCTGTGATGGGTGCCACAATGACTCGCTTTTCTCTATTATGAGTGGCCCAGTGGTTGACTCTTCTGTATGGGTGCACCGGTGATTAGCCTTCGTCTATGATAGGTGCCCCATTAACTACCCCTGCTCCATATTGGGTGTCATAGTGACTGGGCCCCTTCTGCAATGGGATTCCAAGTGAATGGGCCTCTTTCACAATGTGTGTGCGAGTGACTAGACCACTTGTGTGATTGCTTTCCCAGTGACTAACTGTTCTAATAATGGGTGCTCGACTAATTTGCTCTCCTATGTGCTGGGTGCTCTAGAACTCCTCCTCTGTGATGGGTGCCCCACTGACTAGCCCTATTCTGTGATGGGAGACCTTCGAGTCATGTCCTCTTATGATGGGTGCCTGAGTGTCTACATGTCCTCTCTCATAGTTGTCCTAGTGAATAGCATCTCTCTGTTATTTGTGCCCCAATGACTGTTTTTCCTCTGTGATGCGCGCTTAAATGGGTGACCCTCCTTAGTGTTGTTTGACCCCATGGTAGGCCTCCTTCTGTAATGGGTGCCCCAGTGATTGTCTCTTCTGTGATGGGTGCCTATGTTAGTGTTCCTCTTTTATGTTTGAGGCTCCATTGATTGACCCTCTACTATAATGTTTAACCCAGTAACAGTCCCTCATCCGTGAAGGTTGTCCCCATGACTAGTCCTCATTCATAATGAGTTCCCAATGACAGACCCTGATTTTTCATGGGTGCCACAATGACTACCCCTCCACTGTGTTGTGTGTAACTGGGGCATCCCGCATCTGTGAGTGGTACCACCGTTACTGCCTTTCCTATAAAATCAGTGCCCCTAGTAACTGGTTCTCCCCTCTTATGGATGTTGCAGTGACTCCTCTTCCCCAGTGATGGGGTACCAGTCACTGTTACATCTCTGTGACAGGTGCATCTGTGATTTAACCACTTTTGTGATGGATGTTAAAGTGACTTGTCCTCCTTTCTGTTGGTTTCCCAGTGACTACACCTCCACAATGAAGAGTTCAAAGGTGAATGACTCTTCCCTGTGATGATTGTCTCAGTTTTGTCCCTTCTTCATAATGGATACTCCAGTGACAGCCACTCTTCTATTATTGGTGCTACGGTGACAAGTCCTTCCCTGTGTGTGTGTCTTAGTGACTAGGACTCCGCTTTGAATGGTGATTATGTTTGTCTGCCTCTGTTATGGTTGTCTTAATGACTGTCACATCTCTATTATGGGTGTATCATGACTGCTTCTCTTCTGTGATAGCTATCATAGTGAATGACCGAACTCAGTAACGGATGCTTCAGTGACTGGCTCTCCCTGTAATGACTGGCTTTCCTTGTAATAGTTCTCAGTGATGGGAGCTATTTTTTAGTGGGTCCTCAGTGTTAGACTCTCTTCTGTTAAGGTACCTCGTTGACCCTCCCTCTTCTGTGTTAGTACCTCACTGACCCTTAATCCTCTATGGTGGGTGCCCCAGTGAATTACCTTATGCTGTGATCAGTGACCAAGTGATTGGCCCTCCTTCTGTTGGATGCTCCAGTGACTGGCTCTCCTCTGGGATAGGTGCCTCAGTTAGAGGCCCTCCTCTGTGACGGGTGTCTCAGTGACTGGCTCTCCTCTGTGATGGGTGCCAAGAGACTAGCCCCCCTCTGTGATGGAAGCCACAGAGACTGGGTCTCCTTCTAATGGTTGCCCCAGTGACTGACACTCCTCTATTATGAAAGTCCAGTGACTGGCTCTTCTCTGTAAGAAATGCCCCAGTGACTGATCCTCCTCTGTGATTACTGCTTCAGTGTAGATTTCCTCTGTGATTGATGCCCCAGTAAAGGGTCTCCTACAAAATGAATGACCCATTGACTAGCCCTCCTTTAAGTTTGCCCCAGTGACTGTGCATCCTAGGTGATTTGTGTTCCAGTGATCGTCCTCCTTCCATAATGTGTGCCATGGTGTCTAGTCTTCCTTTGTAATGGGTGTCCCAGTTACTGACTCTTCTCTCTAGTGGGTATCCCAGTGATAATCTCTCCTTTGCAATGGTTTCTCCAGTACTGGCCCACCTCAGTAATGGGTGACCCAGTGATTAGTTATCCTCTGGGATGACTGTCCCAGTGACTGGCCCTGCTCCAAAATGAGTGCCCCAATGACAGGCCTTTCTCTGTTATCAGTGCCAGTGAAAAACCCTCCTCTGTGATACATGCCTCAGCAAATGTCTTCCCTTTGTGATAGGTGGCCCAGTGAAACTGCATCCTCCATGATAGGTGTAACGGTAGCTTTACCCCCTCCATGATGAGTGTTCCATTTACTGGGCCTCTTCTTTTATGGTGAGCTAATTCCTGGCCATCCTCTGTTATGGGTGCCCCAGTGACTAACACTTTTCTGGGTTGGTTGTCCTAGTAAATGATTATTCTCCAAAACAGGTGTCACAATGAATAGACTTCTTATGTAATGGGTGCTCAAAATAAGGACCTATGAATAGACTTCTTCTATAGTGGGTGCTCAAATTAAAGAACCTCCTACTGATGGGTGCCTCAGACGCTTGCCCTCCTCTGTGATAGATGTCCCAGTGATTGGGTTTTCTCCATTTAATTGCTCATTTCACTAGTAATCCTGTTTGATTAGTGCCTCAGTGACTGGCCCTCTTTCAAATTGGATACTTTGTCTGGGCTCGGTGACTCAGAATGTTATCCTGCATTTGGGAAGCCGAGGTGAATGGATTGCCTGAGCCTGCTGGTTCAAGACCCGCCTAGGCAACTTGGCGTAGACCTCATCTCTACAATAAATCAAAAAATTAGCCGGGCATGGTAGCGTACGCCTGTAATTTCAGCTACTTGGAAGGCTGAGGTGGTAGAATCACTGAAGTGCAGCAGGTTGAGGCTGCAGTGGCTGGAATCATGCCACTGCACTCCAGTCTGGGTGACAGAGTGAGACTCCAACTTAAAAACAAGAAAAACAAAAATAAAACAACAACAACAACAACATAACCAATTGGTCCTACTCTATGATGGATGTTTCAGTAACGAGGCCTCCTAAATAATTGATGGCCTAGTGACTAACTTTCTTCTGTTATGCGTGTTCCAGTGAATGATTTTTCTCTGTGATGGATGTCACAGTGACTGGCTCTCTTCTGTTCATAGGTGACCCAGTGACTAAGCCTCAACTATAATGGGTGGCCTGGTGAATGGTACTCCTCTGCAATAGATGCCTTAGTGACTGGGCCTACTTTATAATGGGTGAGCCATTGACTAACCCTCCCCTGTGATGAATGTCCCAGTGAGTGGCCCTCATCTGTGAAAAATACCCCATTGACTGATCCTCCTCTTATGAGAACCTCAGTGACTAGATTTTCTCTCTGATCTTTCCCCCAGTTACTGGATCTCCTACATAATGAGTGCAATAGTGACTGGGTCTACTCCAATATGGATGTCTCAGTGACTGAGCCTTCTCTTTGATTGATATCCTAGTGACTGTCCATCCTCCATAATGGGAATGGGTGCCCTAGTACCTAGCACACATCTGTGATGGCTGTCCCAGTAAATGGGACTATCCCTTAATGGGATCCCCAGAGACTAGTCCTCCTCCATTATGGTTGTCCCACTGACAGGGTCTCCTTAGTTATTGGTAACCCTGTGAATGGTCCTCCACTATAATGATTGCCCCAGTTCTCTTCTGTTGTGGGTGTCCCATTTACTGGACCTTATCCATAAAAGTCCCTGGGTGACTGGCCTTCCTTGTGATGGACGTTTCACTTAATGTGCCTCCCTCATAATGTGTGCCCCTCCCTCATAATGTGTGTACCATTGACTGGGCCTCCTCTGTGATTTGTGCCCCAGTACCTGGCCCCCCTTTGTAATGGAAGCCACAGTGATTGGTCCTCCTCCATAAAATTTACCTCAGTAAATAGTACTGCTCTGTGATTGGTGCCCAACTGACTAGCCTTCCACTGCAATTAATACCACAGTTACTGACATTCCTTTGTGATCTGTGCCTCCTCTGTGGTTGGTGCCCAGTGTGGCACCTCCATATATAATCTGTGCCCCAGTGTCTAGATTTTCTCTGTGATGGTTGTCTCAGTAACTGGGCATCCTACATTTTGGGTGTCACAGTGAATTAACCTCCTCCCAAATGTGTGCCCCTGTGATTATTCTTCCTCTGTGATGGGTGCCCTAGTTTCCAGGCCTCATCAATGTGACTTACCCCAGTAATTGATCCTTCACTGTGAAGAGCATGCCAGTGATTTGGCCTCCTCCATAATAGATGGTCCACTATCTGTGCCTCCTTCCTGATTGGTGCCACAGTGGCTGGCCATCCACCAAATTAGGAGCCCTAGGGAATAGCCATGTGTGATAGGTTCCCCGGTGTTTGTGACTCTTTTATAAGGGCACCTCACTAACTACCACTCCTCTGTAAAGGGTGCCTCCGTGACTGGTACAACTCTGTGATGGATAGCCCAAAACAGGTCCTCATCTAACATGGTTACACTAGTGACACTCCCTGCTTTGTGTTGAGTGTCTAGTACTCACCATCCTCTGATGGGTGCCCCATTAACTCTCTATTTTCTCTTATGACTGTGAAAGTGATGAGCCATTCTCTGATAGGTGATGGGTGCCTCTATGATTGCATCTCCCTTGTGTTTGGTGTCTTATTGACTGGTCCTACTCTATTATTGGTTCTCCCATGACTGAATATTCTGAGTAATCTGGGTCACAGTAACTAGTCCTCACCTGGCATTGATACATCAGTGTCTCACCTCCTCTGTAATCGGTGTTACAGTGACAATCCTTCACCTGTGATCAATTCCCCAGTGATCGATTCCCAAGTCCTCTTCTGCAGTTGGTGTACCAGTGACTGGGTCTACTCTGTAATGTGTGCCCAGGTGACGAGTACTCCCCTACAATGAGTTTGCTAGTGACTGGTCCTGCTCCTAATGTGTGCCCTAATGAGTGACCTTCTTCTCTGATGATTACCTATGTGAGTAGCACTTTTCTGAGATAGGTGCCACAGTGACTGTACCTCCTCTGTGATGGGTGCACCAGTGGCAAGATTTCTTCCATAATAGATGAACTAGTGTCTTGCGCTCTTCTCTGATGGGTTTACAATTAATACACTTCATATGTGGTGGGTGCCCCAGTGACTGGCCCTCTTTTGTGATTTGTGCCCCAGTAACTGCCACGCTGTAAAAAAATTCCCTAGTGACTGACTCTCATCTGTGATGAATGTCCCAATGGATAGCTTTCCTGGGCGATCACTGCCCCAGTGACTGGTCTCCTACCTAATGGGTTACTCATCGACTATCCTCCGCATGATAGGAATGTCCCAGTCTCCGGTGATTAGTGTCACAATGACTTGTCCTCATCCTTAATGGTTTTCCTACCGATTCGCTTACTCTGAGATGGGTGCCCCAATAACTGGGTTTCCTCTATAATGGGTGCACTAGTGACTAGCCCTCCTACATTATCTTTGTGGTAATGACAGGTCCCTATAGGTGATGGGTGCTCCAGTGACTTACTTTCCTCCATAAAGGTTGCCCTGGTGAGTAGCCCTCCTCTGTGATGGGTGTTCAACATACTGGGCCTCCTCCATTATGTATGACATAGTACTAACCCTCTTTTGTGATGGGTATTCCAGTGACTGTACCTCTTCCATAATGTGTTCAGCAGTGATTGTGCATCCTCTGATACTGGTGCCCCAGTGATTGCCTTTCATATATGGTTGGTTCCCTAGTGTCTTTCCCCCCTCTATGATGAGTGTCACAGGGATTAGTCCTCCTCCATTTTTGGTACCCCAGTGTCTGCGACTTCTCTGTGTTTGGTGCCCTAGTGACTGGTCTTCATATATGAAGTGCCCCTGATACTAGCCATCCTTTGTGATATGTGCACTCATTACTAGACCTTCTCCAGAATGGGTGTTTCAGTGTCTAGTCCTCCTTTGGGATGGGTGCCCCTGTGAATCACTCTTTGCTGTGAAGGGTGTCCCAGTGACTGGGTCGCCTCATTTATTGATGCTCCATTGACTGGGTCTCCTTCATGATTCATGCCCTTGTAACTGGCCCTCCTTCAAATCGGGCCCTCAAGAATAACTCTCCTTTGTGATAGATGCCCCCAAGACTGGCATGTCTCATTTATGTGTACCCAAGTCCTAAGCCCTCTTCTTAAATGGATGTTCCAGTGATAGCCCCTTCTCTTTGTTGTGCACACAACTAACCCTCCTCTGTGATGTATGCCCTAGTGACTGTCCTCTTCTGTGATTGTTGTCCCAGTGACTGGCCTTTCTATTTGATTGGTGGATCAGTTACTGTCCCTCATCTGTGTTTAGTGCCTCACTGAATAGCACTCCTCTGTGATTGATGCTGTGGTTACGGATTCTATTGTGTAATTGGTGCCCCAGTGGCTGACTTTTATCTGTGATGGATGCCCCAGTGACTGACTCTCAACTATGATTGTTATCCTATTGACTGACCTCATCTATGATGGGTGTTCCAGTGAATAGACCTCTACTGATGGATGTCCCAGTTACTAGGCTTCTCTGTGATTGGCTCACTATTGACTAATGGCCTTTAGTCATGGGGGTTCTGGGGAATAGGCATCAGCTGTGATGGATGCCTCCCAGTTGGGCCTCCTTTGTATTCAGTGCCCCAATTGTTGACCCTCCTTCTAATAGGTTGCCCAGTGACAGTGACTCCTCTGTGATGAGTGCCTCAGGAACAGATTCAATTTTGTGATATGTTACTCAGTGACAGGGTATCCTCTGTGACTGGACCCCAGGTGAGTAACCGTCCACTGTGAAGTGTACCTCCGTAATTAGGCCTCCTCCTAATGGGTGCCTCTTTGACTGTGCTTTTCTTTGAGGGATGTCCCAGTGACTGGATCACCTCTGTGTTATTTGTGTAAGTGACTAGGCCTTCTTCATATTGTGTACTTTGGTGACTTGCCTCTTCTTTCATGACTTTATCAACTCCTGGTCCTCCTCTATGGTTGCACCAGTGACAAGACCTTCTTTGTGTTTGATGCCCAAGTGCCAGGGCCTCCTCCATAATGGTTACCCAAGTGACTTGTTATTCTTCATTATGAACTCTCCAGTGACTGGACCATCTATGTGATTGGTCCACAGTGACTAACACTCCACCATAATTGTTGCCCAGTAACTAGCCCTCTGGTGTGTTTTGCCCCAGTTACTGGCCTCCTTTATAAAGGATGCCCTATTAACTACCCTGCCTCTATTATGAGTGACATAGTAAGTAGCACTCCACTCTTTATGAAGTCCCAGTGTCTAGCCTTCTTCTGTGATGGTCGTCTCCATGTCTGGCCCACCTATTAGATGGATCCTCCAGTGACTGGTATGCCAGGGTTATGGGTACTCAAGAGACTGCCCCTCCCCTGTGATTGGTGCCATAGTGACTGTCCCTCTTCAGTTATGGCTGTCCCAGTGACTGGCCCTAATTTGTGATAGATGCCCTGTGACTATATCTCCTTTGTGACTGAAGGGCCAGTGACTGCCCTCAACTGTGATGTGAGCCCCATTTACCGACATTCTCCTGTGAAGGCTGACACTAGTGACTGCCCCTATTTAGAGATAAGTGCTCAGTGTCTACAATTCCTCTGTTCTGTGTACCCCAGTGACAAACACTCTCTGTAATGTTTGCCCCTGCCACTAGCCCTCCTTCCTCATGTGTGCACTAGTATCTAACCCTCCTCTGAGATGGGTGATCCAGTGACTGGATCTCCTCCTAATCATTGCTCCAATGACTGGCCCTCCTTTATGATGACTCTGCTCTGTAATAGGTGCCTCTATGACTGTGCCTCTTCTATGACAGGTGTTCCAGTGAATAGCATCCTCTGTGATGGGTAACAAACTGAAAATACCACCTCTGTAATGGATGCTCAAGTTGTTTATTCTTCTCTTTGTTCAGAGTCCAAATAATTGATCCCCTCCTAATAGGTGCCCCAGTGACTGAACCTCCTCTGTGATGGTCATCTCAGTGATTGGCCATTGTATGTGATGAGTGCTTCAGTGACTGGCTCTCCTCTGATGGGTTCCCTGGTGACTGGCTCTCCTTTCTTGTGGTTGTCCAGTGAGCCAGTGACTCACTCTCCTGTCTGATGAGTGCCCCCAGTGAATGTCCTCTTCTGTTATGGGTGTCCAAGTGACTGGCCCTGCTCCATAATATGTGCCTTAGTAATGAGACTCCTCTGTGATGGGTGCCACAATAAGTGGTTGTTTTCTTTGATAGGTGTTCCAGTGACTGACCCTCATCCATATGGATACCCTATTGACTAACCCTTCTTTGTGATTTGTGCCCCAGTGTCTGGTTCTTCTTTGTGTTGGTT
This sequence comes from Carlito syrichta, assembly GCF_000164805.1. Lineage (NCBI taxonomy): Eukaryota > Metazoa > Chordata > Mammalia > Primates > Tarsiidae > Carlito > Carlito syrichta. The sequence goes on from NW_007246587.1 coordinate 31,862, forward strand.
GTCCTAGTAACTGGATCTCCTCTGTGATGGTTGCTCTTGCGATAGTGTCTCCTCCAAAATGTGTGCCCTATTGAATGGCATTTCTCCATTATCGGTGCCTTGGTGACTGCCTCTCCTCTGTGATTGTTGTCCCAGTGGCTATCTCTAATTTGTGAAGGTTGCCCCTGTGAGTTGCCTTCTTCTGTGATGTCCACTCCAGTGACTGGCCTTCCTCTAAATTATGTATCACAGTGTCTGGCACTCTTCTCGGATGGGTTGCCAAGTAACTGACCCTCCTATGCCATGGTTGCCTCAATGACTGGGCCTCCTTCATGTTTGCCCTCTAACTTAACCTCCTTCATTGGGTACCACAGTGACTGGGCCTTCTCGATTAGTTCTACAGTGACTGACACTCATTGATTATGGTTGTCCCAGTGACTTGACATCCTCTGAGTTGGAAGTCCCACTTACTACACATCCTCAATAATGCTTGCTCCAATGAGTACGTCTCCTCTTTGATGGGTGACCATGTGACTGGCCCTTGTGTATGATGGGTGCTCCAGGTACTAGGCATATGCTGTACTGAGTGCCCAGTGACTGGTCATTTTCTCTGATTCATGCCTGAGTGACTGTTTCTCTTCTGTGATGGGTGCCACAGTGACAATCCCTCTTCTGTGATGGGAGACCCAGTGACTAGGCTTCCCCTTGGTGTGTGCCTTTGTGACTGGCTTTTCTCTGTGACTGGTGCAACAGTGACTGTCACTTTCTCTGTGATGAGTACCCTAGTGACTGACTCTCATCTCTGGTTTTTGTTCCAGTGACTAATCCATCTCCAAAATTGTTGACTCAGTGACTAGCACAACTCTGTGATGCGTGACCAGTGACTGACACTCCCCCCAAAATATGTGCCCCAGTGACTAACCCACCTCTGTTATGTGTGACCAGTGACTGACACTCCTCTAAAATGTGTGCTTCAGTGATAACTCTCTCTCCTCTATAATGGGTGCCTAAGTGACTGGCCTTCCTCTGGGATCAGTGCCTCAGTGACTGGTCTGCCTCCCTTTAGGTGCTCCAATGGCTGGCCCCACTCCATAGGTGTGACCTAGTTACTGTTTCTCCTTGGTAATTAGTGCACAGTTACAGTTCATTCTCCTTAATAGGGTTACCTGTCCTTTGTGGTAGGTGTCTCACTGGGCCTCATTCTTAATTGGTGCCTTAGTGTCTGACCCATATTTTTGATGGGTGTTTCAGTGACCGTGCTGTTTTCATAAGGTGTGCCCCAGTGAATGGGCATACTCTGCAATTGGTATTCCAGTGACAGGCCTTTGTATATGATGAAACCACAATGGCCAACCCTCCTGAATGATGGGTGTCAAAGTGATTGAGCCTGCTCAATAATGGGTGCTCCATTGATGGGGCATCCTGTGTGATTAGTGTCCAGTGACAGGCCCTCCTTCAAATAGGGTTATCCATTGACTAGCACTAATCTGTCATGCATGTTACAGTATCAAGGTCTCAACGATCTTAGCCGTTCAAGTGACAAGGCCTCCTCTGTTTTGGGTGCCCAAGTGACTGATTCTCATTTGTGTTGAATGTCTCAGTGACTGGTCCGCCTGTCTAGTGGGTGCCCCAGTTACTGGTCCTCCATGTTTTGGGTGCACCACTGACTGTCCATTCTCCCTGAGAAACACCCAGGTGACTTTTTCCTCCTTTGTGATGGGTACCAGACTGACTTTGCCTTCTCTATAATGGCTACGTCAGTTACTGGCACTCTTCAGTGATCAGGACCCAAGTGAGACCCTCCTTATGCTTAATCCAGTGACTGGACCTCCTCTATGTTGTGTACCTCAGTGACTGCCTGTCCTTTATGATGAGTGCCTCAGTGGCTGAATCTCCTTTGTGATGGAGGATTTGCCCCAGTGAGTAACCTTCTATGATGTGTGCCTCAGTGAGTGGCCCTCCTCTATAATTTGTGACCCAGTGTCTGGTTCTGCTCTGTGATGAGTGTCCCAGTGACTGATTCTCCGCTGTGAGGTTTGTTTTTTTGAGTTGAAGTCTCACTCTGTCGCCCAGACTGGAGTGCAGTGGCCACTCCCGGCCACTGCATCCTCGACCTGCTGAGCTCCAGTGATCATTCTGCCTCAGCTTTCCAAGTAGCCGGAATTATAGGTGCGTGCTACCACGCCCGGCTGATGTTTTGATTTATTGTAAAAATGAGGTCTCACTGCCCAGGTGGGTCTCGAACCCACGGGCTCAGACAATCCACTCACCTCAGCCTCCCAAAGGCGTGGGATTACAGGCTGAGCCACTGAGCCCGGCTCGCTGTGAGGTTTTTAAAGAGACTGGGCTTCTTTCAAAATGAGTACCTCATGGATTGGTCATCTCCCATATTGGGTGCCTCAGGAACTGGGCTTCCTTTGTGATTGGTGCCCCAGTGATTGGTGATTTTCCATAATGGTGCCCCAGTGACTAACTCTCTTCTGTGATGGGTACCTCACTTCCTCAACCAACCCAATATTGGGTATGCCAGTGACTAGATCTCCTTTGTGTTGGGTGTTCCCATGACTGGCACTCCTCTATACTGGGTGTCCCTGTAACTGGTCCTTCTTCATGATTGGTGTCCCAATGACTGACCATTCCCTATGTTGGATGTCAAAGTGACTGGCTTTTCTCTGTGATAATTGCCTCAGTAGATTCCCTACTCTCTGATTGGTGTCCTTTTGATTGTCTCTCCTTTGTGATGGATGCCCCAGTAAGCCAGCAACCCAATATCTAGTTTTCTCCATATGTTGCTTCAGTGACTGGCCATCCTCCGTATGGGTGCTCCAGTAATTGGGGGCCACCTCAGAGATTGGTGGTCAGTTACTGAACCTTCTCCATAATGGCTAATCCTTTGAGTAACCCTTCTCTGTATGGATATTCCACTTCCTGGGAGCCATCCATACTGTATGTCCCATTGACTGGTCCTTCATTCTGATGTGTTCCCATGATCGGGCACCCTCAGTAATGTTTGCTCCAGTAAATTTGCCTTCCTTTTTATTGGTTCCCTATTGACTGACCTTCATACGTGATGGATTCTCTAGTGAATAGCTCTTCTCTGTGCTGGGTGTTACTGTGACTGGGCCTCTTTCATGATGGGTGCTGCAGTGTTGGGCTAAAACTGTGATTGGTGCTCCTATGATAGGTCATTTTCTGTGGTAGGAGTCACAGTGATTGTCCCTCAAGTATGAAGTGTGGTTTAGCAACTAACCCTTTTTTGTGACTAAAACCCCAGAAAAAGGTCCTCTTTTGTGTTGTGTACAAGACTGTCATTGCATCCCCCTGTGAGGGATACCCAAGTTACCAATTACTCCTTCTTTTATTGCTATCCCAGTGACTTCTGTGATAGATGCCTTATTGAATTACCCCATCTGTGATTTGTGCCTCCTTTCTGATGGGTGGTCCAGTGACTGACTCTCCTCTGTGATGAATGCCCCAGTGTCTGATTCTCTTCTTTGATTCTTGCCCTGGTGACAGGCTCTCCTCTCTGATGGGTGCTCCATTGACTGGACCTCATTCATGATAGGTGTCCAAGAGACTTGGTCTCTTCCATAATGTGTGTCCCAGTGACTGGGCCTATTTTGTCTTTGCTACCCCAGTGACAAGACCTCATCTATGATGGGTGTAAGAGAGACTGAACCTCCACCACATTGAGAGCTCCTCTGACTGGGCATACTCTTTAATTGGTGCTCTAGTGAACTTCCCTGCTTGAAATATAGTGGCCCATTGACTTATCCTCCATTTATCTGTGTTCAAGTAACTGCTTCTCATTCATTATGTGTGTCACTATGACTAGCCCTCCTCTATGCTGGGTTCTACAGTGACTGACTTTCTTTGTGATAAATGCCTAGGTGACTGGACATTCTCTATATTGGATAGTCAAGTGCCTGGCCCATTTATGTAATGGGTGCTCCAGTGACTTGTCCTTCTCTGTGATGGGTGCCCCCTGATGGCCCTCATCTTGTGATGTGTGCCTCAGTGACTGGCTCTTCTTTCTGATGGAAGCCCACACTGAGTGGTCCTGCACTGTGATGGGTACCCCAATGCCTGACTCCACTGTAATGGGTGTCCCAATGACAACTATACTCTGCTATAATGACTGGGCCTCCTGCATAATTGGTTACTCAGTGACTGGCCCGCTTACATTTTGTGTGCTTTAGTGACTAAGCCTCCTGTGTGACTGGTGCCCAAGTGACTGGCACTCTTCCATGATGGTTGTGCTAGTGGCAAGACTTACTCTATGATGGGTGTCCCACTTATGGAGACTCTTCAATAATGAATGTCCCAGTGACTATCCCTTCTTTGGGATGAATGTCTCTGTATCTGGTCATCCTGTGTGAATGTTGTCCCAGTGAATGGTACTCTGCTGTAATAGGTAAACCACTGGCTGGCCCTTCTCATGATTTGTGCCTCACTTCTGGGTCTCTGCTGTGATGGCTCCACAAAACAAGACTTCTTCCTGATGAGTGTCCCAGTGATAGGCCTCTTCTTTGATCAGTGCCCTTGCAACTGACCTTCCTCTGTGTAGTGTGCCACAGTGACTAACCCTGTTCTGGATGTGAACTTCAGTGACTGTTACTCAAATGTGATATGCACCCTATTGACTGGCCATCCTGTGTAATTGCTGTCCAGATAGTTGACCCTCATCTGTGATGGTTGTCTCAATGACTAGCCTGCCTCCGTTAATGATGCCCATATGATTAGCCCACCACTGTGATAGGACAAGAGACTGGTCCTTATTTAAAATGGTGCCCAGAGACCCAACCACCATGTTCTGTGATGGGTGCGTCAGTAACTGGCATTACTCTTTGCTCAATGCCAAAGTGACTGGGCATCTTCCATTATTGGTGGTTAGTGGCAAATCCCCCTCTGGACCTTCTCATTATGGTTGCCCCAGGGAATAGTTCTTCTCTGTAATGGGTTTCTAACCTATTGGGCCTCCATAATGTGTGCTCCAGCTACTATGCTTTTCCTCTGACTGGTACCCCAGTGAGTGGACTTTATTTATTATGGGTTCTCCAGTGACAGTCCCTTCTCTGTGATAGGTTTCACTTGATTTGGCCTCCTTCATAACAGGCAACCCAGTGACTGTACCTCCTCTGTCATTGGTTTCCCAAAGACTGGCCCTTTGGTAAATAGGCTGCCCTATTGACTAACCCTCCTCTGTGATGGGTGTTCCAGTTTCTGGGCCCCCTCCATAATTGGTGTCCCAGTGACTCGCCCTCATCTGCATTTGTTTTCCCAGTAACCTGCTATCTTCTGTGATAGGTGTCCCAGTGATGGGCTATTCCCGGTGACAGATCCCATCTCTTTAAATCCTTTATAATGGGTGCTACAGTAACTGTGCTCTTAAGTGATGGGTGCCAGAGTGATTGGCCCTCCTCTGTAAAAAATGTCCCTGGGACTGATCCTCCTCTCTGATGGGTGCCACGGTGAATTTACCTCTCTGTGATGACTGCTGCTGTTACTGTCCCTCTTCTGTGATCATAAACCCAGTGACTGAATAACTCCTAATGGGTGCTTCAGTGAGTGACTGTCATCCATAATGGGTGCCCCTGTGAATGGCCCTTCTCTTTTATCAGTGTCACAGTGACTTGTCCTCTTCTCTGTGCATATCCCAGTAGCCCCACCTCTGTAATGGAAGCCTCGGCGACTTCCCACCTCTGTGATCAGTGACTCAGTAACTTGCCTTTCATATACTTGGTGCCTCTGTAACTGACACTCCTCTGTGATGTATGCCTTAGTCACTGATTTTTCTCTTGAATGGGTGCCTCAATGACTGACCCTCTTCTAAGAATGGTGCCTTCATGGCTAACCCTCCTTCTAATGGGTAATTAGTTAATAACCCTAGTCTTGTGCATTCCTAAGTGACTGGCCCTTCTCTTGGATGGGTATCTCAGTGACTGGTTCTCCTCTTTGATGTTGTCACACTGGCGGCTTCTCTGCTCTGATGCTGTCCCAGTGACTATTCCTTCTTCATAATTGGTGTCTCAGTTTCTCATCTTCTTCTGTAATTGGTGCTACAGTCACTGACTCTCCTCTGTGATGTTTGTCCCATTGACTGGCTATCCTCAAGAAAGTTGTCACAGTAGCTAGGCTTTTTCTGTGATGGATGACCCAGTGACTGGCACTCCTCTATAATGGGTTCCCCATTATTTTAAATTCTTTTTGAAGGGTGCCCCGGTGACTGTCCCTAATTTGTGTTCAGTGCTCAGGTGACTGATCCTCCTTTGTGATTGCTGTTCCTATGCCTGGTACCTCTCCATAATGAGTACACTATTGACTAGTCTTTTCACATCATGGTTGTTCCAGTGACTGGCTCTTCTATATGCTGCACTTACCTGTGATTAGCCACCTTCTGTGATGTGTGTCCCAGTGAGTTGCCTTCCTCTGGTGTGGATGCCTCAGTGACTTGTCCTCCTCTGGGTTGAATGCCTCAGTGATTGGCCCTCCTCTGTGATAGTTTCTCACTGACAGGCATTCCTCTGTGATCAGTGTCTGTTTCACTGGAGCTTTTTGATAATGGGTTCCCAAATGATTAGCCCTCATCTGTGATGCTTGCCCTAGTGACTGGGTTTCCTCTATTATGGGTGCCCGAGTTGCAAGTTCTTTTCTGTGATGGGTGCCCCAGAGACTGGCTCTGCACTATGATGTTTGCCCCAGTGATTGACTCTCCTCTCTCATGGATTTCACATTGACTGGTTCTCCTCTCTGTTTGTTACAGTGACTGGGTCTTTTTCATAATTGCTATCCCAGTGACTGGCCCTTTTCTTTTTCTTTTTTTTTTGAGTCGGAGTCTCACTCGGTCGCCCAGACTGGAGTGCAGTGGCCACTCCCG
>NW_007246587.1:38929-55397 GCF_000164805.1 Carlito syrichta
ATCCATTCACCTCAGCCTCCCAAAGGCGCGGGATTACAGGCTGAGCCACCGAGCCTGGTTAAACTGGCCCTTTTCTATTATGGAAACTCCAGTGACTGGTCTTGCCCCATATTTGTTGCCCAAGTGACATGGCCTCCTCCATAATGGGGGCCCTAGTGACAGGTCCTTCTCCATTATGGGTCCCTGGCTAGTGATTCCCCACTCTGATTGTTTCTCTAGTGACTGGGACTCCTCTATTTGGGGTGCTCCACTGACTATTCCTCCTTGCTAATGGGTGTCCTTCTTACAGGGCCTCCTCCATAATGGATACCCTGGTGACTAGGCCTCCTCTATTATGTGTGACCCAGTGACTCCTCTGTGACTTGCTTGTATATATGATAGCTGCCCCAGTAACTAACCCTCTAGTCTCATGGAATCCACAGTGACTGTGCTCCCTCCATAATGGGTGTAGCTGTGACTGGGTCCCCTCTGTAGTTGATGCACCAATGACTGACCATCATCTGTAAATAAGTTCCCCAGTGAATGTACCTCCCCTGGGGAAAATGCCCCAGTGACTAGTCCTCCTTTGGGATGGGTGCCTTTGTGACTAGTTTTTTCTGAGAATGTTGCAACAGTGACTGGTTCTCCTACATATTGTGTGCTCCAGTGACTAGCCCTCCTCATTTATGAGTGCTACAGTGACTGGATCTTTCAATGATTGTGGCCCCCATGATTGGGTATTCTCCATAATGGGTTCCCTAGTGGCTAGCTCCCCTCTATTATGGGTCTCCAAGTAACTGAGCACCTTCCACAATGAGTTCCCCAGTGACAAGACCTCCTTTGTGTTGATTGTCTCAGTGACTGGTCTTCCACCATAAGAAGTGCACCAGTGACAGACCTTCCTCTGTGATGGATTTGCTAATGACTGGGCATTCTCCATAATAGGCACTTCAGTGACTGAGTATCCTCTGTGATTGATGCCCCAGTGACTTATCATCTCAATGATGGGTGCCCTAGGAACTAGACATCAACTGAGGTGATATTTTACTAAAGGAACCCCCTGAATAATGTCTGTGGTACTGACTAGTCTTCATCTGCTATGTATATTCCAGTTATTGGCCCTCCTGTGTGTTGGGTGAATTAGTGAGTGGCCCTCCTCTGCGAGCAATGATCCAGTGACTAGACCTCCTCTTCTGATGTGTGCCCTAAAGATTGGCTCACCTCTGTGATGATTGCTCTAGTGGCTGGCTCACCTCTTTGATAGGTGTTTCAATGATTGACTACATTCTGTGATGGCTGCTCAGGAATTATCCTTCTTCTGTGATGAGTGCCCAAATGGCTGTTCCTCATCACTCATTTGTGTCCCAGTGTCTCCTCTGTTATGGTGCCCCAATGATCTAGCCTTTTCTGTGATGGGTACTTCATTGAACCTTCTCTGTGTTAGTGGTCTCAGTAACTGGCCCCTCTCCATAATAGAAGCCCCAATGATTGACTTTCCTATGTGATGTGTGCCTCAGGGACTACCCATCTCTTTTATGGGTGTCCCTGTGATTGGTCTTCCTCTGTGATGCCTGTCCCAGTAACTAGTCCTCTTTCAAAATGGGAGCCTAAGTGGCTGCCTCTTGGTGATTTGCACTTCAGTACGTAGCCCTCCACAATTATGATTTCCAAGTGAATGGTCCTTCTCCGTAATGGGACCCCCAATGATTGCTTCTCCTCTGAGATGGTTGCTTCAGTGACTAGCCCTCTTCGGCAATAGTTGTCTCAGTGACTAGCACTCCTCTGTAATGTGTTCCTCTCTTACAGTGTCTCTTTTGTAATTGGTGAGGCAGTGACTGGAATTTCCCTGTATTTATTCCTCCACTGATTGGTGCTAATTCATAATAGGTCCAACCGTGACTGGCCCTTCTCCATAATGGATGGCCCAGTGACCTGCCCTCCTCTATAGTAGATTATTCAATGACAGTCTCTCTTCTTCTTTTTTTTTTTTTTTTTTTGAGTTGGAGTCTCACTCAGTCGCCCAGATTGGAGTACAGTGGCCGCTCCCGGCCACCGCAGCCTCGATCCACTGGGCTTAGGTGATCCTTCTGTCCCAGCCTTCCAAGCTGGAACTACAGGCACGCGCTACCACACCTGGCTAATTTTTTTATTTATTGTAGAGATGAGGTCTCGCTGCCCAGGCGGGTCTCCAACCCGCGGGCTCAGGCAATCCACTCACCTCAGCCTCCCAAAGGTGTGGGATTACAGGCTGAGCCACCGAGCCTGGCTGACAATCTCTCTTCTGAGATGGGTGCCTCAGTGACTGATCATCTTTGATAGATGAACCAGTGACTGGCTATCCTATGTAAAGTGTGCTCCGGTGATTAGGTGTTCTCTGTGAGGGGTTCCCCCATAATGAACCTTCTCTGTGATGGCTGGCCAGTGACTGAACCTCACCCTAATGGATGCTCCCTGTTAATTGTACTCATCTGAAATGTATTCTCCAGGTACTAGATTAATTACGGGATGATTCCTCCAGTGATTGTCCTTCTGTTTGATGTGTGTTACAGTGACTGCCTCTCTGTTATTAATTTTCCAGTTACTTGTTCTTCTCTGTGATGGGTGTTCTAGTGAATAGTCCTCCTTTGTGTTCAGTGTCCCAGTGACTGTTCCTCCTCTATATTGTGAACCCTTGTGACTGGTTATCCACTGTGATCGGTTCACCAGTGAATGGATCTTCCTTGTGTTAGGTGCCACCCTACTGACATTCTCTTCTTTGTCTTGGGTGCATTAGTGAAAGACTCTCCTCTGTGATGAGTTTTACAGTGAATGGGCTCACTCTGTGATGAACATCTCTGTTAATGGGCTTCTTCTCTGTGATAGGTTCCTCAGTGACTGTGTCTCCTCTCTGATGATTGCCAGTGTGACTAGCTCTCCTGCAATATGGGAACTCCTCTCTAATGATAACCAAGTCACCATCCCTCCTGTCTGTTGGGAGTCCCAATAATTGAGCCACCTCTCAATGGATGCCTCACTGACTGTCCCTCCTCTGTGATTGAAGACTAAATGACTATCCCTCCTCTGTAATGGGTGCCTCAGTAACTGCTCTCCTCTGTGGAAGGTGTCCAAGAACTGGCTATAATGTGTGATGGTTCTCCTTGTGAATGGCTCTCCTCTGTTTTGGGTGCCACAGTGAGTAGGTTTCTTCTATGATGAGTGCCCCACTGAGAGGCCTTCTCTATAATATGTGCCCAGGTGATTGGAAACACTCTGTGATTTGTGCTCCAGTCTCTGACTTTTCATTGTGATAACTGCTGAGTGACTGGCTCTTTTCCATAATGAGTACCCTAGTGATTAACCCTCCTCTGACTAGTAATTGGGACAAACTTGCGAGAAGAGGGCTATTCACTGGAGAAACCATTGATGTGGATGATTAGTTACATGACACCAATCACAGGAGAGGTATAGTGACTGGGTCAAACATAATGAAGGAGGGCAGTCAATGAAACTCCCATTAGAGAGGAGGACCAGTCACTGGAACTCCAATCACAAAGAACGACCTGTGACTGATGAACCCATAACTGAGGAGGACCAGTTACTGAGACACTTATCAGAGAAGAGGAACAGTGACGGGGCACACATTATGGAGGAGGTCTTGTCACTATGGTAACCATTACAAAGGAAAGTCAGTCACTATGACACCTATCACCAAGTGACATCAAGTCACTGTCTAGTCACACTGGCAAGTCACTAGGATGGTCAGCACTGAGGCACTAATCTAGTCATTTGGACATCCATTATGGATGAGGAACAGTTACTGAATAACACATAACAGAGGAGACAAAGTCACTGAGTCACATCACTGGGACACTGATCACATAGGAGGATAAGCCACTGGGGCATATTTTTTTTTACAAAGGAGGGAAAGTCATTGAGGCTCACCTAATAGAAGAGGTGCAATCAATGGGTCATCCATAACAAAGGAGGGCTAGTCACTGGGTCATACTTCACAGAGATGGGGCAGTCATAGTGTCCACCCTCACAGAAGAGGGTTAGTCACTGGTACATGCAACACAAAAGCAGGCCAGTCATTTTGGCACTTCCAATAGAGGAGGGCAAGATACTTGGGCACTCATTATGAAGGAAAAATACTCATTGTGACAAACTTCACAGAAAAGGATCATAGGGGCAACCATTATGGTGAAGGACTAATCATGGAGGCACCAATCACATATAAGTCCCAGTCACTGGGGGAACAAAAATATAGAAGTGCAGCCGCTTTGGCACTGATTATGGAGGAGAACCAGTCATTGGAGCTACCATCACAGAAGAGGGCTAGAAATGGGGACACCCAATATGGAGGAGTTCCAGAAACTAGAACAACTATCACAGTGGAGGGTTGATAACAGCGACATCCATCACAGAAGAGAAACAGTCACTGGGGAAATCATTGCAGAGAAGAAGTAGTTTATAAGCATCCATTGTGGATGATGGATAGTCATCAGGAAACCCCTCACAGAGGTGGCACAGCCATCAGGGTACCCTTCACTGAGGCACCTATCACAGTGGAGAGCCAGTAACAGAGGTACACGTCATAGAGAAGAGCCAGTCACATGGAACCCATTAAGAAAAGGCACAATCTGGGACACTCATAACAGAGAATGACTGATCTTCTGGGCACACATCACAGAGAACACCCAGTCCCTCAGGCACCTAGCACAGAGGAGGGCCAGTCACTAAGACACCCATCAAAGAGACGGGCCAGTCACTGGGGCATTTATCACACAAAGGGTCATTCACTGGTTCACCCAAACAGAGGAAGGGAAGTTTCGAGCATACAACTCAGAGGTGGGGAGTCACTGGAGACCCATAATAGAGGAGGACCAATCAATAGGTCACCCACCACAGATAAGGACCAGTTACTAAGTTGCATATCACAGAAGAGGAAGAGTCACTGCAGCACATATTTTTGAGGAGAGTCAGTCACAGGGAAATCCATCACAGAAGTGGGCTAGTCACTGTGACATCAATAATTGAGGAAGATCAGTCACTGGGATCCCATCACAGAGTAGGTCCAGTTCCTGGGTTATCCATTATAAATGAGGGTCAGTCACTGGATTATTCATCACAGAGGAGTGCTGTTTCTGGGACGGTTATTGCATAATAGGGTCAGTCACTCATCCTATCACATCACATTACAGAGGAAGGTCAGTTAAGGCTGCATCCATCATAAAGTAGGGGCAGTTAATGGTGCAAAAACACAGATGAAGGATTGCTACTGAGGTACCTACTACAGAAGACGGCCAGATACTGGAAAACCTGCTTTGATGAAATCACCACTGATGTCACAGGGATACCCATCACAATGGGGTGCTTGTCACTGGGGCACCCATTATAGAGGAGGCCCAGTTGCCAGGACAGTCATCACAGAAGAAGGTTAGTTATTAAGGCATCCATATGGAGGAGAACAAGTCACTGGGGTAAAATCATTGAGGAGGCAATCTCTAGGGCATCCATAATGAATGAGGGCTAGTTAGTCAGGCAGTCTTTGTTTGGAGACCAAGACACTGGGACAAAGATCACATAGAAATGCCATTCACTGGGGCACCCATCACAGAGGAGCTTGACACAGTGGCATTTTTCACAAAGGGGTAGTCACTGGGCACCCATTATACAGGAGGACAAGTCACTGGGACATCTATCACAGAAGAGAGCAAGTCACCAGGTCACCCATCACAGAGTAGTTTCAATTACTATGGCAGCCATAACAGAAGAGAGTCAGTCACTGGGATAACCATTGCAAAGTCAGGCCATCTGGGGAATCCAATCACAGATGAGGGATAGACACTGGGGCACAAATCACAGAGGAGGGTAAGTCACTGTGGCATCCGTAACATAGTAGGGCCAATCACTGGGACACCCATTATGGAGGAGGGTCAGTGACTGGGACAAACTACACAGAGGAGGGCTTGTCACTGAGGCAAACTTTATGCAGAAGGTCAGTCATATTTGCAGCAATAAGAAGAGGGCAAGTAACTTGTACACCCATTGTGAAGGAGACTCAGTCACTGATGTCCCCATTATGGAGGATGCTTAGTCACGGAGGCAACCATAACACAGTACAGTCAGTCACTTGGACACCAGGCATGGAGGTGAGCTGGTATCCCAAGCACCCAACCCAGAGTAGGTCTAGTCACTAGGGAATTGATTATGGATGAAGGCAAGTCACTGGCACACTGATCCTGAGGAACTCCTGTCATTGGGACACCTATCACAGAGTCAGACAAGTCACTGGTGCACCTATCACAAAGGAGTGTCAGTCATTGAAACACATGTAAAGATGAGGGCCAGTCACTGGAGCACCAATCACAGAAAAGAGCATTTCACTGGAATACTCATCACATAGAAGGAAAGTTAGTGGAACACCAATAACAGTGGCATACCAGGCACGGGAGCACTGATTACAAAGGAGGCCAGTCAGTAGGATACACATCACAAATGAGGACCAGTCACTGGGCCACAAATTGCTGAGTAGAACCGGCCACTGGAGCACCAATCACAGAAAAGAGCATTTCACTAGAATACTCATCACATAGAAGGAAAGTCAGTGGAACACCAATAACAGTGGCAAGCCAGGCACGGAAGCACTGATTACAAAGGAGGCCAGTCAGTAGGATACACATCACAAATGAGGACCAGTCACTGGGCCACAAATTGCTGAGTAGAACCGGTCAATAGAGCACCAATCACAGAGGAAGACCAGTTACTGGAACAATTATCACAGAAAATGTCAGTCACTGGGGTACCCATGAGAGTGGTGAGTCAAACATTGGGGCACTAATCAGAGATGAGGAACATTCATTGTGGCATACATCAAAGAGGAAGGCAAGTCACAGGGTCACTGCCCACAGAGAAGGGCTAGTCACTGGTATTCCCAACATAGAGGATGGCTAGCCACTATGGCATCCAAAACAGAGGAAGTTCAGTCACTGGAGTACCTGTAATGAAGGTGGGCAAGTAATTGAGTCAACTTTCACAGAGGAAAATAAATCACTATGGCAACCATTATAGTGGAGAGCCAGTCATTAACACACCAATCAGAGAGAAGTACTAGTCACAGAGCACTCATAATGGAGGAGGGACAGTCACTGGGACACCTATTATGGAGGAAGTCAAGTAACTGTAGCAACAATTAAAAAGGAGGACCTGGTACAGGTGCACCTAAAACAGAGAGGAACAGTCCCTGCAGCACCCATCGACTGGTTTCACATTATGAAGGAGTCCCAGACACTGGGACACCCCTTTAAGAGGAAGATCAATCACTATCTCAGAGGAAAGCCAATCACTGGGACACCCATCACAGAGGGTGCTAGTCAATGGGATACCAATTAAGACAGACGACCAGTTACTGGAACAACCATAGCATGAGAGTACTAAAGGTTGAGGCACCCAATTTTGAATAGATCAGTCACTGGGAAACAACCACATAGGAGTTTCAGTCAATGGAGAATGTATTATGCAGGAGGGCTAATCACTGGGAAACCCATCACAGAACAGGTCCACTGCCTGGGACAATTATCACTAAGGATGCCAAGTCACAGAGGTGTCCATCACAGAGGAGGACCACTCACTGGTATACAATTACAGAAGAGTCTCAGTTCTTGAAACACTCATCACAAAGCAGGACCAGCCACTGGGGGACCCATTGTAGACAAGGGCATTATTGAGAAGTGCTATAAGTTGGAACATCCATCACAGAGTACAGCCAGTCACTGAGGACCCCCTTACAGATGACAGCCAGTCACTAAGACACTCATCATAGAGGAGATACAGTTACTGGGACACACATCAAAGAGGAGGTCCAGTCCCTGTGGCACCATAGAGGATGGCCACTCACTGGGGCAGCCAGTAGGGAGAGGGTCAGTCAATGGGGCACCAATCATCGAGGAGAGCAATTGCTGGGTCACCCCTCACAGAGTATGCCTACCAATGGTAGCACCCATCAGAGAATGACTTCAATGGGCACCAACCAACACAGAGAAGTGCCAAGCTTTGGGGCAAACATCACAGAGGACTGGTAGTCTGTGAGGCACCTATGACAGAGGAGCCCAGTCACTGAACTACACATGGCAGAGGATGTTCTAGTTATTGGTGCACCAATCACAGAGGAGGGTAAGTCATGGAACACGTATCAAAGAGTAGGACCATTCAATGGGACACCCATTATGAAGGTGCAGTCAGTGGGGCACTGAATAGAGAAGAAAAGTCACTGTGGCACCTACTACAGAAGATGCTCAGTCAGTAAGGGATCGGTCATTGAGGGGAGTTAGTAACTGAGACACACAGCAGAGAGGAGGGCTAGTCACTGAAGCACACATTACATTAAGAGATCCAGTTACTGGCGCTCTTACTAGAGAGGAGAGCAATAACTATGAATGCAATGACTATAGAAGACTAATCACTGATGAACTCATCACAGAGTAGAGTCAGTCACTGGTGCAGACATTATGAAAGTGGACTAGTCACTAGGACAGTCTTCACACCAGAGCGTCAATCACTGAGGCACCCATTATGAAAGAGAGCCAGTCCGTTTGGGACTGAATTGAGAGGAGGGAAATCACTATGGCACTCATTATAGAGGACTTCCAGTTGGTGGAGAACCCAACACAGAGGAAAGCAAGTAACTGAGGCACCCAATGTAGAGAAGGGCTAGTAAATGAAACACCCATTACAAAGGAAAAATGTGTCACTAGGACTCCCATTATAGAGGAGGGCGTTTCATTGGGGAAGTCATCACTGTGGAGGTCAAGTCACTGACGAACCCATTTCAGAAGAGCCAGTAACTGGAGTTTCCATTTAAAAAGACTGCCAAACACTAGGGCAGTCATCACAGAGGAGGGCCAGTCCCTAGGGCAGTCATTACAGTGGAGAGCCAGTTCCTGGGGCACCCATCACAGAGGAGAGAAAGTTCCCATTACGTAGGAGGGACAGTCACTGGGGCAGTCACCACTGAGGAAGACTTGTCACTAGGGCACACATCACAAAAAAAGGCTAGTCACTGGCCCCTTCATTATGTAGAATTCCAATCACTGGGACACAGATCACAGAAGAAGGAAATTCAATAGAACACCCATCACAGATGGATAATTCCTGGAGCACCCATCCACAAGTGAGCCATGCATTGGGACACGCATCATCAGTGTGAGTCAGGCACTAGGCCAGCCAGCACAGATGGAATACAGTCACTGAGATGCCCATATCAGTTGACAGCCATTCTTTAGGGTACCTATCACAGATGTGGACCAATCACTGAGGCACCACCCATTACAGGGGAGGCTGAGTCACTGGGGTACCCTTTACAAGGAGGGCCAATCACTAGAGCACTGATCACAGAGGAGGGTCAGTCACAGGAGCATGTAAAACAGAAGAGGGCTAGTCACTGATGCACTAATCAGAGCAGAGAGCCAGAATCTGGGGCACCCATTATGGATGAGGGCTTATTACTGGAGCTCCCATAACCTATGTGGACCATTCACTGCAGCATTCATCTACGAAAAGGGTTAGTCACAGTGACACCAATTTTGAAGGGTCACTCACTGGGACACAACTTGCAGAGGGTGGTTAGTCACTTGGACAGCCATTAATGAGGAGGCCAAGTCACTGAAACTCCCATTGCAGAGGAAGGCTAGGCTCTTTGAAACCCATTATGTTGGAGGGCTAGTCACTGGAGTACCCATCACAGAAGAAAGCCAGTCACTGAGACACCCATCACAGAAAAAGTCTAGTCTGTCTTTGGTGCATGCATTACAGATGATGCCAGTCATTGGGGCACCAATCACAGGAAGCCCAGTCACAAGTGCACCCACCTCAAAGGAGAAGTACTCACTATTACAACCATCAGAGAGGAAGACTAGTCATTGGGGCTCCCATGGTATATGAAGGCAGGACTCTGGGGCACCAATCTCATAGGAGGCCCAGTCATGAGGATCCACATTATGGAGAAAGGTCAGTCACTGGGACATTCTTCACAAAGGAGGGCCAGTCACTGGAAAACCTATTATAGAGGAGGCCCAGTAGGTGGTAATTGCATAAAGGAGTGAAAGTCACCTGGAGAACCATTTTGAAGGAGGGCCAGTCATGGTGGCACTTATTATGGAGAAGAACCAGTCACTGTGGCAACCATCACAAACAAGGCCCAGTCCCTAGGTCATTCTTTATAGAGGAGGAAGATTCAATGGGGCACCCATAACAGAGGAGGACAAGTCACTGAGGCACCCATCATGAAGGAGGACCAGTAGGCATGGCAAACATCACAGAGGAGACCTGTAACTGGAGCACTAATAACAGGGGAGAACAAGTCACTGGGACACTCATCACAGAGAAGGGCCAGACCCTGTGTCACTGATAACAGATGAAGATCTATCACTGAGGCACCCATCACACAGGAAAACCAGTCACTATGACAAATATCACAGAGAAGGTACCATCTCTGGGACACAAATCAAAGAGATTAGCTAGTACCTGAAGAAGTTTTTACAGAGGAGGGACAATAACTGGTACAAGCATCACTGTGGAAGGCCTAGTCACTGGGTCTCCCATAACAGAGGGGGGCCAGCACTGGGGCACCCACCATGGCAGAGGGCCTTGACAACCTTCACAGAAGGAGGCAAGTCAATGATGCAACCATTATTTTGGAGGGCAAATCCCTGGGGCACAAATTATGGAGACCCTGTCACTGGTGCACAAACAAGGCAGGAAGACCAGTCACCAGGGCACTCATTACACAGAAGGCCCTGTCAATGGGGCTCCTATCACAAAGAAGGGATTCTCTCTGTGGCACCAATCACAGGAAGGCCAATAACTTGGGCAAACATCACAGAAGTGGGCAACCATTAAAGAGGAGAGCATGTCACTGTTATATCCATCACAGGTGAGATTCAGTCACTGAGGCACCAATCACAGAAAAGGGATAGACATTAGGGTATCCATTATGGATGAGTGCAAGTGACTGGGCAACCCATCACAGAGAAGGCACTTTAACGTGGGCACTTATCACACAAGAGGGCCAGTCACAGACTCACCAAAAAGAGGAGTGACCATCACAGTGGCACCATTTGGAAGAAGTCCAGTCACTGGGACACATATAACAAAGGAGGACTAGTCGTCTAGGCACCCATCACACAGGAGACAGTTTATAGGACACCTATCACAGAGGAGGGTCAGTCACTGAGGCAACTATCACAAAGTAGGGTCAGTCACTATAACACGAATCACAGAGTAGGCCCAGTCAATGAGGCAACCAACACAAAGGAAGGACACTCACTGAGACACTCATCGCAAAGGAGGGCCAATTAATGGGACAGTCATCACTGGGGCACACACCAATGATGAGAGCCAGCCAATGGGACACCAATCACAGAGGCATGCCCGTCAGTGGTGTACATTTTATAGAGGAAGGCAAGTCACTGGGGTATCCATCACAAAAGAAGGCTACTTACTGAAGTACCAATCATAAATGAGAGCTAGTCACTGAAGCACACAGCACAGATGATGGACAGTTACTGAGGTACCAATCACTGGGCCCAGTCACTGGGCCACCCTGTATACGGGTCTCAGTCTCAGGGTTCTGATCCCAGAGGACAGCCAGTACTTGGGGCAGCCATGACAGAGGATGCAAATTCAGTTTGGTAGTCATCACTGACACGGGCTAGTTAATGAGGCACCCATCAGAAAAGGGTGCACCAATAAACAAGTAAGCCATGATTGGAGCACCCATCACAGAGGTGGGACAGTCATGGGGGCTCCACTCACAGAAAAGGACTAGTGATTGGGACATCCTTCACAAAGGTGGGTTTGTCACTGTGACACCCATAAAAGAGGAGGGTCATACATTAGGGAGGAGGGCTAGTCAATAGGACAACTATCATAGAGGAGAGCGTACCTGGGGAACCTATAAAAGAGAATGCCTAGTTATTGGGTAACCAATCACAGAGGTTGGCTATTCATTGTGGCACCCAACTAGAAGGAGGTCTAGTCAATTGAGCACCTATGATGGAGGAAACCCAATCATAAAGATGACTTTCACAGTAGGAAGTCAGTTACTGGGCTACCCCTTATGTACTTCAGAAACTGGCACTCCTCTCTGATGGGTGTCCCAATGACTGACCCTCTTGTGTGATGGAAGATCAAATGACTCATCCTTTTCTGTAATGGGAGTCTCAGTAAATGACACTTCTCCATGATTTGTGACACGGTGACTAGCCCACTTCTGTGGTGTGTGCCACAGTGACAACCCTTCTTCTGTGATGGGTGTCTCAGTGACTAGTAGTCCTCGGTGATGTGTGTCTTTGTTAATGGGCTTCCTCTGTGATGGGTGCCTCAGTGACTGGCCTGCCTCTTAGATCAGTGCCACAGTGCTTGGGCCTCCTTCATATTGCTACCCCAGTGACCAATCCTCCTGCAATATAGGTGCCCCACTGACTGTACCTACACTATTATTGGTGCCCAGTGACTGACCTTCTACCATAATCATTGTCCCAGTGAATAGCCCTCCTCTGTGATGTGTCCATCTTACTAAGCCTCCTTCATAATGGGTGCCCCAGTGACTGG
Organism: Carlito syrichta; assembly: GCF_000164805.1. Lineage (NCBI taxonomy): Eukaryota > Metazoa > Chordata > Mammalia > Primates > Tarsiidae > Carlito > Carlito syrichta. The sequence goes on from NW_007246587.1 coordinate 51,497, forward strand.
CCCCTATTTGTGATGGAACTTCCAGTACCTGGGCCTCCTCCATAATTGAGGTCCCAGTGACTAGCCCTCCTCTGTGATGAGAACCCCAGTAACTGACCCCTCTGTGATGGAAGAACCCATGACTGACTGTCCTCTGTGATAGACGGCCCAGTGACTGGACTTCCTATATAATGGCTGACCCAGTGACTGACACTCCTCGCTGGAAAATGCTCCAGTGACCAATTCTCCTCTGTGTTTGGTAGCACACTGATTTTCCCTACTCTGTCATGGCTACTACAGTTATTGGACCACCTATGTGTTCAAAGTCCCAGTCACTAAGCGCCTCCTAATGGGTGCTTCTGTGACTGGTCATTCTCTGTGATACATGCCTCAGTGGATATCCCTTCTCTGAGATAGTTTTTCAGGGGCTGACTTTTTTCTGTGATGGTTGTCTTAGTAATTGGTTTCCCTCTGTGATGGTTGTTCCAGTAAATGGCTATCTTTTCTGATGGGTGCCCCAGGAAATAGTCTTCTACTTTGATGGGTTCCACATGGCCTGACCCCCTTGTTACATGTACCCCAGTGACTGGCCCTCCCCTATGATGTGTGCCTCGGTGAATGCCACTCCTCTGTGAAAAGTATCCAAATATCTGGCCCTCCTCTGCAATCAATGTCCCAGTGATAAGATGTCCTCCATAATGGTGCACCAGGAACTGGTCTTCCTCCATTATGGGTGAGCCTGTGACTGGGTCTCCTCTTTGATAGGTGCCCAGTATCGGGTTATATCCTTAATTGCTGACCCAGTGATGAAAAATCCTCTGTGATAGGTGTCCCAAATCCTGGGTCTCCTCCATAATGGGTGACACATTGATGGGTCCTGCATTGTGATTGGTGTTCCTGTGAGTGGGCTTCCTCCATTATGTGTACCCAATTTACTGGTCCTTCCCTGTGATTGGTGCCTCAGAAACTGCCCTGAATATATGATTGATTTCCCAGTGAATTACTCTCCTCTGTAATTAGAGTCACAGAGACAGGACATCCTCCATAATGGGTGATGTAGCATCTGGGCCTCCTCTGTGATTGGTGTCCCTAATTACTGGCCATGCTCTGTGATGTATGCTGCAGTGATTAGCCCTATTTTGTGATAGATGGCTTACTAACTGGGCAGTCTCCATATGGGTGTCCCAGTGAATAACAATCCTTTGTGATTGATGCCCCAGTTTCTGGGTCTTTTCCATCATGGGTGCCCCAGTGACTTACCCTCATCTGTGATGATGGTCCTAGTGTCTTGGCCACTCCCATAATGGGCACCCTGTTTTCTGGGCCTCCTTGTGATTGGTGCCCTAGTTAGGGACCTCCCCCAATTGGGTGCCCCAGTGACTAATCCATTTCTGTGATGTATGTTTTAGTAACTGATCCGAACTTATAATTGGTATACCAGTTACTAGCCCTCCTCTGTAATAAGTGCCCAAGTGATTGACTTTTCTCTGTGATTGTCAGGGACTTTCTTTCCTCTGTGACAGATTCACCAGTGACTGGACTTCTCTACAATGGGTGTCCCAGTGACAGACCTCCTCTTTTATGGATGCCTCAGTGACTGGGTCTCTTCTAAGATTAGTGCCCCATTGACTGGTGCTCCCCCATTACGGTTGAACTAGTGAATTTCCCCCCTCTTTGATAGGTGTCCCACTTTCAGCCTAATCAGTAATGGGTACCCCATGGACAACCTTGTGTGACCTCATCTCTACAATAGATCAAAAAATTATCCAGTCATGGTGACACATGCCTGTAGATCTAGCTAATTTGAAGACAGAGAAGAAGAATAATCTGAGGCCATCAGGTCGAGGCTATGGCGGCCATGAGCATGACACTGCACTCCAGCCTGGGCAACAGAGTGAGATTCTGACTAAAAAAAGTGGGTACACTTGTGACTCGTCCTCCTTTGTGATAAGTGCCACAGTTACTAGGCATCCTTTATAATGGATGTTCCTGTGATTAGCCTCTCTCCATGATTTGAGACTCTTCTGTAATGGTTCACCCAGTAAATAGTTCTTCTGGTTCTTCTGTAATGGTTTACCCAGTGAATAACCTTTATTTATGCTGTTTGCCTCAGAGACTGGACTTCCTCTGTGATGGGTACCTCAGTTAGCGACCCTGCTGTGTGATGAGTACCCTAGTGAATGGCCCTCATCTGTGATGGTTGTCCAAATGACTAGTTCGCCTCCATAATTGATGTCCCAGTGAGTAGCCCACCTTTGTGATGAGTTACTAGTGATGAGCCCTTAGCCAAAATGGGTGCCCCAGTTACTTGTCCTCCTCTGTGATGGGTGCCCTTAGTGACCAGACTTCCTATGTGATCAGTTCCCCTGTCACTGCACATCCTCCATACAGTTGTGTATATTACTGCCTGTCATCCATTATGAATGTACCCATTACTGGGCCTCCTCTGTGTTTGGTGCCCAGTCACTTGCACTCTTTTATAATGATTGACCAAATGACTCTCCCTCCTCTTTATGGGTGTCCTACTTGCTAGGCATTCACCATAATGGGTACTACGATGACTGACTCTCCTTTGTGGTAGATGTCCTAGTGACTGGGCCTCCTCCATATTATGTGACACATTGACAGTACCTCTATTGAAATTGGTTCATTGTGATTGAAGGCAGTGATTGACCTTCATATATGATAGGTGTTTTAGTGTCTATCCCTCCTCTTTGAGTGTGACTGCTCTGTGATTGCAGCCCCAATGACTGGTTATCCTCTGTTCTATGTGCCTTAGTGACCAGCACTCTTCTGTGATGGGTGACCTAGTAATCAATCATCCTCCAAAGTGGGTGCCACAATGACTAGCCCTCTTATTTGATGGGTGCTCCAGTTTTGGGTCGTCCCCCATAGTGTGTGTCCCAGTGACTCAGTCTCCCCATTAATATGTACTCCATTGACTGCATCTCTTCTGTGATTGATAACCCAAAGTTTGGCCCTCCTCCATATGTGGTGTCCCAGTTACTAGCCCTCCACTTTGATAGATGGCCCAGGGAGTTCCTTTCATCTGTGGTGGGTGTCCCAGTGACTGGCTCTCCTTTGTAATACATGCCCCTGCTATCAGGGTTCCTCTAATTTGTGCCCATTTGACTGTCTATCCTCTTGCATGTGTACCCCAGGTACTGGCCATCATCTGTAAAAGATGCTTCAGTCACTAACCCTCGTCAGAGAGAGGTGTCCCATTGGCAAGATTTTTCTGTGATAGATGCTCCATTTACTGGGAAACCTATGTAATGGATGCTTCAGTTACTAGCCCCTCTTCATTATGAGTACCTCAGAAACTATCTTCTCTGTGAGTTATCCAGTGATTAATCATCCTTCATAATGGATACCCTGGTAACTAGCACTACTCTCTGATGGGTGTCCCAGTATTTGGGCCTCCTCCATATTGCGTGCCCCAGTGACAAACGTTCTGTATTATGTGTTCCAGTAAATTATCCTCTTTAATAAAGATTGTGTAGGTGACTGGCCATTCTCTGTGATAGTTCTCAAAGTAACTGAGCTTCCCCCATAAAGAATGACTCAGTGACTAGCCATCCTCTTTTACTGTTGCCACTGTGGCTAGGCTTCTTCTGTGTTGGTGTTCCAGTGAATGCCCTGCCTCTGTGATGAGTAAATCCATGACTAGTCCACCTCTGGAATGAGTGTCTCAGTGACTTATCCTCCTTTGTTATGTGTCTACGTGATTGCTGCTCCTCTCTGAAATGTGCCCCAAGGATTGGCCCTCCTCTCTGCTTGTGCTCCAAGGACTGGCCCACTGCTGTGATAGCCATCTCAATGACTGACCCTCCTCTGTGATGAATGCTTCAGTAATAGGTTATCCTGTTATGTTACTCCAGTGACTGGGCCTCTTCTATCATAGGGGCTCCAGTAACAGGCT
>NW_007246587.1:55417-66086 GCF_000164805.1 Carlito syrichta
TAACCATTGCACCCGTGACTGGCCGTACTTTGAGATGGGTACCCCATTGACTGGCCCTTCTCTGTTCTGGGTCTCCCAATGACTGGTCTTCTCTGAGGTGGGTGCCCCAGTTATTGGCTTTTCTCTGTGATATGTGCCCCACGGACTGACTACTCTGTGATGTGTGTCTCAGTGGCTGGTTCTCCTCTGTAATGCATGTCCCAGTGAATGATTCTCCGCTATTATTGGTGCTCCTTTGACTGTTTCTCCTCTTTGATAGGTACCCCAAGGACTGGCCCTCTTCTGTGAAAAATGTCCCGGTGACTGACCTTGTATGTTAGGGATGCCCCAGTGGCTAGCATTTTTCTGTGGCTGGTGCCCCAGTGATTGGATCTCCTACATAATTGGTGCCTCTATGACTAGCCCTCCTCCATTATGGATGCCTCAGAGACAGTAACTCCTCAGTGATTTATTCCCCAGAGTTTGATCATCCTCTCTAATGGACATCCTAGTGACTAACATTCCTCTGTAATATATGTCTCAGTAATTTGGCCTCCTCCATGCTCCAGTGACAAGCCCTCCTTTGTAATGGGTGTCCCAGTGAATGGCTCTCCTCACTGATGCTTGTTACAGTGACTTGCCCTTCTCTGAAATAGCTGTTCAAGTAACTGGGATTCCTCCATAATGGATGTACTGTGACTAGCCTTCCTGTGTTATTGTTGCCACTGTGACTAGTTCTCTTCTGTGCTGGTTGCCCAGTGAATATGCCTCCTCTGTGAGGGGTAGCTCCATGAGTAGTCTGCATCTGTAATGGGTGCCTCCATGACTGACCATACTCTGCCATGGGTGCCCAAGTGACTGTTGCTTCTCTGTGATTTGTGCCTCATTGACTGACCCTCCTCTGTTAAAAGTGTTGCATTGTTTGGCCCTTTCCTAGGATAGCTATCCCAATGACATCGTTCTCTGTCCGGGTGCCTCAGTGATTGGCTACCCTCTGTAATGTGTTCCCTAGTGAATCAGCCTCCTCTGTGATAGAGGTTCCAGTAACAGGCTCTCCTCTGTGATGGGTGCCTCTGTGACCATCTATAATCTGTGTTTCGTGCCTCATTTATTGGCATTCCTATTTGATCAGTGCTCCAGTGATGCACTCTTCTCTATAATCAATGTCCCTGTGACTGTTCCCCCTTTGTGGTGGGTTTCAAAGTGATTGTCTCTCCTCTATAAAAAAAAATGCTCCAGTGATTGATCCTCCTTTGTGATGCGAACCTAAGTTACTAACTTTCCTCAGAGATCTCTGCTCCAGAGATTGGTCTCCATTTTGTGTTCTCTAGTGACTAACCCTCCTCAGTGAAGGGTGTCCCTTAACTTATTGTTTTAAGTTTCCCAGTCCCATCTCCTTCTCAGTGATGGGTTCCCCAATGACTGGCTCACCTCTGTGATAGATGTCTCAGTGACTGAGGATCCTCTATAATTGGTGCCCCAGGGATTGGCCCTTCTCTATGTTGGGTGGCCAGTGACAGGCCCTTCCCTGTGAATGATGGCCCCATGACTAGCCCACCTCTGTGAGGCATTCCCCCATTGACTATGCCCTTCCTCTGTGATGGGTGCTTCAGTGACTGTTCCTTTTCTGCAATAGTTATCCTAGTGACTGGTCCTCTTTTTTGATGATTGTTTCAGTGACTGTTCCTCCTCCTTGCTTAGTACATCATTACTGGATCCTCCTCTGTGATTGGAGCACCAGTACCTGACTATTCTCTGTAATTGGTGCTTTAGTGACAGGTCCTAAACGGTGATAGGCACTCCATAGACTGTCTTTCCACTGTAATGGTGACCCACTGACTGGCCTCTTTTGTGATGGGTTTCACAATGACTGGCTCTTCTCTGTGATGGGTGGCCCAGTGACTTGTTCTCTTCTGTGATGGGTACTCCAGTGATAAGCCTTCATCTCTAATGAAGGTGCTCCACTTATTGGCCTTCCTCCATAATGGATTCCATAGAGATTGGTCCTCTTCTGCTATGGAATTTCAAGTGAATGGGGCTCCTCCATATTACGTGTGCCAATGATTAGCCTACATCTGTTATTGGTGGTCCGGTGACTGACTGTACTCACAATGGGTGCCCCAGGGATATACTCTTCTATGTTTTAAGTGTTGTAATGATTGGTCCTCCTGTATGATTGGTGCCTAGTAATTGGCCCTCTTCCTTAATGTGTGCTCATTTCTGGCTCTCCTCTGTGATGGGTACCTCAATGACTAGCCCTCCTTTGTAATGGGTAACCTCTGAGACTGATCATCCTCTATGATGGGTACCTCAGTGTCTACCCATCTTCTCTGATGGGTGTCCCAGTGAATAGTTTTCCTCTGTAATCGGGGCTTCAATGGCTGGTCTTCTTCTGTGATGGGTGTCCCAATGTCTGACCATCCTTTACTTAATGGCATGACTTCTTCACCACGATACAAGATACAAATGTATCCATGTAGCCAAAAGCTATTTGCACCCCCTAAAGTTATTGAAATAAAGGAAAAAAAAGACAAAAACTGTAACTCTCCTAGGAGAAAAGATGAAAGAACGTCTTCATGACTTGGATAGTTGCCATTTCTTATATAAACACAAAAATCACTTAAGAAACATAATGTAAGCATTTTATTAATTTGACTATAATATGAAAATCTGTTTTTCAAAAGACACTTTCAAAAAATGAAAGAAAAATAGATTATACGTCAGCTTTTATGCAGTATATGTAAGGAATATGTAAAGAACACGTATAACGTTAATAAAGCATAGAATTCAATAAAAATTTTCAACATATGCTTTACAGAAGTTATACAAATAGCCAACAAAGACTTGAAAGGATCCTTTTTTCTTCATCAGGGAAATACAAAATAAAACAAGAAGGGCCATCACTATACATGTCTCGCATATTGTTGTTGAAAACGAAAATAGCACAACCGAGTTTCAAAGTCGTCTGGAAAACTCTTGAAAGTTCAACTTGTACCCCAGATGGCCAACCTGCAGCGGCGCTGGAGGCTGCGTTGGGCGGGCGCTACAGCCACGTGGGGAGGAGTGTGCCCCGGGCGCCGCCACGAGGACCGGCCCTCTGGGCAGATCCGGGCCGCTCGCCAGCAGCCCGCCGGCCGTGCACGTCCTGGGAGCCAGGCCGAGGGTGGGCCGCGGTGCTGGCGGAGGCGGCGGGCCAGGCTGGGCGGTGTCCCCGCAGGCGAGGCCAGCTGGAGCGAGGGCTCCGGCCAGGGGAAGCACCGGCTGGTGGTGGGCGGCGGGGGCAGCCGGGCGCGGAGGCAAGTCAGCTCTCACCGTCCGGTCCATGCAGGCGCGTTTTGTCTCAGGTTATGATCCAACCGTGAAGACTCTGATGCAAAGCAGCATGTGACTGATGACAGAGCAGCCCGGTTGGATCTTTTGGCTATAGCAGCACAAGACGCATCAGTGCAAGGAGAGAACAGTAGGGGAGGACTGGCAAGGGTTTCCTCTTGTCCTTTCAGTCACAGACAGAGGCAATTTTGAAGAAATCTGTGCGTTTGGAAGGCATTCTCAGAGTCAAGGCTCCTGAGGAGTTTCCAATGATTTTAATTGCTAAGAAAGCAGATGTGGACCACCAGAGACAGGTAACACAGAAAGGACAGCAGTTAGCAAGGCAACGTTTTTTTTGTTTGTTTGTTTGTTTTTGAGTTGGAGTCTCACTCTGTCGCCCAGACCGGAGTGCAGTGGCCGCTCCCAGCCACCGCAGCCTCTACCTGCTGGGCTCCAGCAATCCTTCCACCTCAGCCTTCCAAGTAGCATGAATTACAAGCATGGACTGCCACGCCCGGCTGATTTTTTTATTTATTGTACAGATGCGGTCTCGCCCACTAGGCAGGTCTCAAACCCGCATGCTCATGCAATCCACTCACCTCAGCCTCCCAAAGGCATGGCAACTTAAAGGAACGTACGTGGAGACATCAGCAAAGATGAGAATGAATGTGGATCGAGCTTCCCATGAACTTCTCCGGGTTATAAGGAAATTTCACGAGTAGGAATGTCCTCCTTTGCCAGAACCAATGTGGAAAGAAAATGACCGCCATTTTCTGGAGCCCCTTGAAGTTTAGCTACCAACTGCCAAGAAAACCCTTTATCTGCTCTCTGCTTACAGTTTACATCATGTTCTAGCCTTAGATAAATGATCACAATGTTAGCCTTAGACCAGGAAACTGCTAATACTTCCCATGAGACTTATACAGTGGTCATTTCCAGACAGATGAAAGTAAGCACTAATGCTGCTTCAAAGATCATCTGGTTCCTTTAAAATATGTTTCTATATTCACAGATGCATTCTTCTTTTATGTGCTTACATTTTAATGGAGATGAATCAGTTTTGGAACCTAAGCCATTTGCCAAACTGAAGACACAGGATGTGAAATAGGTTTTAACGGTTGGAATCTTATTACCTACTCTTACTCTAAATAGAAATATAGGGAGTATTTTTTAATGTGAATTTTTGCTTGTCTTTAAAAATTTTAATGTCAACTTTAGTTAGCTTTAAATACACTGAATTGAATCTACAAAAGTGAGACATCTCAGACCCTTGCTGATACTACAGCTTTTGTGTTCCAGTGGCTAAAATATTCAAATACCTATCGTATTCATGGATTTAAAACTGCTTATAAAAGCCTTTGTTATTACTCCTACTCTTGAAGATATAATATCCTATACTGCTAAATATTTGGACTCATTCTGAATTTAGGTATTTTAGTGAATATAATTTTTAATTTAACTCTTTTCATAGCTATGCTGAGGGCAAAAATGAATAATTTCTGTCTCCCTTTTCAAGTATTTCTGGATAAGGGATTCAAAAGAACTAAAACTGTTTTTGTTTGATGTAACATAAAATATGAAATTGATCTTTTCAGGGTCAGAGATGATTAATGTTTGTGCTATATACTTTTTTACATTACTTTCTTTTCTATTTTTTTTTTCGAGAAAGCAGAATTTATTGAGAGGACAGAAAGGATCCCACAGTGGGAGGGGACCGAAAGGGGTTGCCCCACATTATTTTCTTATCAAAGTAGTTTGCAACTATTTTTACATGTTTGTAAGCAAATATGCCTTCACAGCATACCTTGTGTGCATGTAATAAGTATTTAATTCTCACTATTCTGGCTACTTGGAAAGTTGAGTTGTGATCACCCGAGCCCAGTAAGTTAAGGCTGCAGTGGTCATCAGTGTGCCACTGCACTCCAGCCTGGACAACGGTGAGACTCCAACTCAAAATAAAATAAAATAAAATAATAAAAATGTGTGTAAATGTTTATAGCAGCTTTAGTCACAAACACCCCAAATTGGAAACAAGCCAACAGTCAATCATCAGTTCAATGATTAACAAATTATAGTATATTAGTATAAAATCATGCCACTCAACTTTAAAAGAAATTATTTATTATTTATTTATTTATTTTGAGCTGGGGTCTCACTCCTTCACTCAGGCTGGAGTGCAGTGACTCGCTCATGATCACTGCAGCCTTGAACTGCTGGGCTCTTGCAATTCTTCCACCTCAGTCTTCCAACTAGCCAGATCCACAAGTTTGCATTTATTTATTTATTGTAGAGACAAGATCTCACCATGTTACCGAGTCTGGTCTCGAACTCGTGGACTCACACAATCCTCTCACCTTGGCCTCTCAAAATTCAGGGATTACAGGTTTGAGCCATTGTGTCTGACCAAGAAATTCTTATTAATACATAAGACATGGACATGCAGATTAAAAGACATCAGACACAACAGAATGTATGATTCTACTTATATAAAACTTTAGAAAAGAAACCAAATGTAATCTATAGGCATATAAGATGGATCAGTGGTCCCAAGGGACTGGTAGCGAGGTGTAGAATGACTTCAAAGGACCTCAGTGGAACTTTTGGGATGATGGAAATCCTTCATAACTATTGTGTAAAGTTATATGGTGTATAGAGTTGCCAAATCCATCAAACTATGCACTTAAAATAGGTAATAATGTGAGATATAAGACTTGATTTTCAAAGAACAACTAACACACACATGCACATTTACAACTATGACACATTATAAATATCACAATGTATTTGTTTTAGAGCCTTCAAATCAAGGTTAAAATTATTGCTTATACAATGTCCTGTCTTAATTCCTTTTTCTCAAAATTTGAGAAATGTTGTAGTACATAGTGAGATTGGTTTAAACATTAGAGACCTTTCTTTTTCTTATTTAGAAAGAAGTAAATTGCTCAATTTTAGAAGTTCATTGAAACACAGGCCACAAGGGTAGTGTTAAAACATCATCACATATTCCTATACATCTAATGGTAGTATGTGATTTTAAAGATGCTACTCTTCACTAAAATAAAGTATTTATTCCTTTTTTATTAGGAATTAGTCATATAATACTTCTATGACAAAGCATTCATATGTCAGTTATACACAAATTTGAATATGACTATCCTTCTGTTTGTTGATTGCCTAATAAAGCATTTCTGCTATGATGGACATGCATTTTACCTATATGTCCTAGGTGATACCCGCTAATTAATTATAAGTGGTTATTAAGCACTTGAAATGTGGCTAAAGAATTGAGCATTTAATTCTATTTACTTTTGATTAATTGAAACGTAAATAGTCACATGTGGCTATTAGTTGTCATAATGGACAGCCAGATCTAATGCCTGCAATGGATGAGCTTGGATATTTCTATATGTTTCAATCTACTGTCTAACATTATGGGGAAGCATTCTTTCTATACCTTCTTTTTTTTTTTGAGTTGGAGTCTCACTCAGTCACCCAGACTGGAGTGCAATGGCCGCTCCTGGCCACCGCAGCCTCGACCTGCTGGACTCCGGCGATCCTTCCACCTCAGCCTTCTAAGTAGCTGGAATTACAGGCATGTGCTACACACCCGGCTGATTTTTTGATTTATTGTACAGATGAGGTCTCGTTGCCCAGGCGGGTCTCGAACCCGCGGGCTCAGGCAATCCACTCACCTTAGCCTCCCAAAGGCACGTGATTACAGGCTGAACCACTGAGCCCGGTTTTCTATACCTTCTTACTTCCACTTTTTTGGATGAAATACTTACTTGATTTAGTCACATTCTGAGAACTTTTTAGACCAACTTTGTGTGGGCAGAATTATTCTTTATTAAATGATAGCATATTTGAGTATAGTGGCTTCAATCTCTGCACACTGACATGGCTTTTGGGAAGGCTGAGCCCAAATCTGTTTCACATCCATAGTTTGAGCCAATTTAATTTCTTGTATTTTTTTCACACAAGTTTTTAAGTGCTTGGGAGTTCTTGCTATCTAGTTAGCATTAATATTTAATTTTGATAAATATTCAAAGCTATGGTGTCTAAGCCATTTGTTTCAGTTCACATTACCAAAGAGCTCAACTTTGAGAATACTACTGGCACTGGCTTCTTTTTTTCTATTGCCTTTCTAGACAGAGAAATTTTTTTACTTAATAGTTTTAGGTTCTGAAAGAGGGTGTGGTGAAAAGGAAACACTTCTACACTGTTGGTGGGAGTGTAAACTAGTGCAACCTCTGTGGAAAGCAATGTGCCAATTCCTAAAAGGTCTAAATATCAACCTCCCATATTACCCCACAATGCTTCTACTGGGAATATACCCTGAAGAATTCAAATTACTCTATAAAAAAGATACCTGCACATGTATGTTTATTGCAGCATTGTTCACAATAGCAAGAACCTGGAAGCATGCTGTCCATCAAAAGAGGACTGGATTAAAAAATGTGGCACATATACACGATGGAATACTATGCAGCCATAAAAAGAACAAAATCATGAATTTCACAGCAACCTGGATGGAATTAGGGTCTATAATACTGAGTGACCTCTCATAGAAACAAAGATCTGAGTATCACATGGTCTCACTCGTATAGTGGATCTTGAACATCCAACATAATACTATAAGAAAATGACTGACAGTGGTGGGAAACTGTGGGGAGAGAGGGGAAGTGAGATGGAATTAACTGTAGTCAATATCTGTCTGGGGATGGGGAGACACCTCTTATCAACAAGAGTGCCAGAATGAATCATATTTTTATATCTAACCCTTAACTGTACCCCACAATATCATAATAAAAAATATTGGTTATAAAACGATAAGTAAAGAATCCCTTTAACAATCTCTGCCTCAATATTTCCAGAGACAGAGAATTCACCATCTCCTAGAACAGTCCATTCCATCAAGAATTAGCAATATTGGATGACTGTCACGTACCAGTGTGGGGATATTAATGAGAGACTGTGTAGAAAAAGTGGAATGTAAATTTATCTTTCAGAATTAATAGAATTCATACAATTGAAAAGAAAAGAAAGAACATTGGAAGATAAATTCTAAAGTACTCATGTAAATTCCGGAAGTAGAAGAGCTATTTGGGGGTAAGGAGAATTTAATTGTTTAATTATAGAAGGAAACTTTTGGGAGAGGCCCAGAGAAAAAGACAAGTTGGGATTTATCTGGAGAAGGCTTTAAAGCACAACCTTGTATTTTATTTTATAAATAAGTTTGTGTAGCTTCTGAGCATCTGAGAAACAAAATTAAGATGATTTTAGAAAGACTAATCTGAAAGAATGAATTTAAGTGAGACAAAGTGGAGTCAAGAATGCCTGCTACAATTATCCAGGTGTGAAGTGTAAAGGGACCACATAAAGCTACACATAACATTGATACTGTGAGTCACAATTTTTTACACTTTATCCTACTGCAAACTGCATACAAATGTATAATCTCCCAGCCACACTCTTCTCTCAAACACATGACTACTCTTAGGAATTAAAACTCAACAAAGGAGGGGTGGCAAAAATGGACCTGAATATAATGTTTTAACTTAGAGCTTTGACTCCCTTCAACTCAAATTTCCTTTTTGTCTTAAGTCAGGAAATAGGAAAATTAACACAGGGATTTCACTTCTAGATATACATGCCAGAGAAAACCTCTCACATCTGCACGCAAGAACACGTGGATAAGAATATTCATTAACAAGGCCAGGTGCAGTGACTCACACGTGTAATCCAAGCACTTTGAGAGGCTTAGAGGGGAGGACTGCTTGAGGATAGGAGTTTGAGACCAGCCTGGGCAACACAGCAAGACCTTCTGTAATTGTGAAAAAAAAAAAGGCATAAATGTCCCTGAATAGATGGATAAATTATGGTATGTCCACACAAATGAATACTAGATAATTGTGGAAATAATGAACAGGAACTACATATTTCAATATGGATGCATCTCATAAACAAGACAATGAGAAAAAAATCATATTGCAAGTAAACACAGTAGTGCACTAGCATTTGTATACATTTTTTTTTAGTTGAAGTCTCACTTTGTCTCCCAGACTGGAGTGCAGTGGCTGCTCCCATCCACCACAGCCTCGACCTGCTGAGCTCTGGCGATCCTTCCACCTCAGCCTTCCGAGTAACTGGAATTACAGGCGTGGGCTACCACATCTGGCTGATTTTTTTGATGTATTGCAGAGATGAGGTCTCACCACCCAGGTGGGTCTCGAACCCGTGGGCTCAGGCAATACACTCACCTCAGCCTCCCAAGGTGTGGGATTACAGGCTGAGCCACCAAGCCCAGCTCAATTGCTTTTCTTATATGTCATATCTGCTATGTTCCCGTGACTGGACAGCTAATATTAAATGGATGAAGAAGAGATTATTAAATGAGATTGAAGGTTCATACTGATTACCTTTACATTTCCTTTATATCTGAGACTCTATATTCCTATGAAGCACAAGAATGAAGGTGGAAAGAGTTAAGGGAACAAGGATAAGCATGATGTGCATGCCACGAATGGATTAGTCTGGTTGTTCATATCACAATCATCAAACTAAAATAATCCCAGAAGCTTGATATCCAGCTCCAGAAGTCTTGAAGAATAGCATTATTTTACTGTAGGTAAATAAATTCTAGACTTAGATGGTCAGACTAGAGGTTTCACATATTTCTTCACAGGTGACTTTCTGGACGTATTATTTTATCTTCTAAATCCTTCACTCACAGTAGCTACAGAACTATTCTTCATCTGTCATAAACACGCTCCTCTTCATGCCATCGTTCTTCTCCCTTGCCTTCTCACACACTTCCAGGCAAAAACAGCCAGCATAACTTCCACTCCTACCCATCAGCTGTGCATAACCCTAACCCTAACCCTAAACCTAACCCTAACCCTAACTCTAGGAATACCCAGGGTCAGGTATCCAGAGATTCTATCTTGTCCTCCTTTTCTTTGTGCAAGGGAAATGTCCAGAGGTCTCTGGGAAGTGTGTTAATTTCTCACTTTGTTCACTTTTCTCTGAAATATACTTGTGAAGAATTCTGGTGGAAAAATAAACTAACAAACAAAAACCCTCTCCATTATAACATAGTAAAAATCTTTGAAGGGTCAAAAAATGCAGTTGCTTTAACATAAAATTAAACATATGGAGTGTATAAAACATGCATAATCTATTGGTGATTTGATAAAGAGGAAGGGTTGGATAGAAACTTCTGTAATTTTCTCCTTCACTTCTGGCTATGAGTCTTGTTTCTTCAGATAGGTGGTCTGCTACTCTAAATATGTTGTCCTTGTTCTAGACCAGTCATTGTGGGTATGAAATGCCACACTTTTTTTCCTCCACTAACATTTGTGTATATGACAGACTTCTCTGA
>NW_007246588.1:0-3570 GCF_000164805.1 Carlito syrichta
CTTGTATGAGTAATGTGCATGTCCTTGGCTTCTGCTGACAATCATGCGTGCACTCTTGGCATTGGATGACTATTGTGCATGTGCCCTCACCCTCCACTGACATTTGCATGCATGACCTCAGCCTTGGACAACGTGTGCATATAAATCGGCCTCCAATAAAAATCACACACACACACCCCTGGCCTTGAAAGACACCAGTACATGCACCACAGCCTCTGTCAACACTTATGTGCACGTTCATGGCCTCAGATGACACCTGCACACTTGCCTTTGGCCTCTGCCAACATTCGTGTACATGATCTCAGACTTTGATTATACTCTTGTGCTCTCCCTCAGCCTCAGTTGACACTCACGTGTGTGCCCTCAGACACCACCAACACTTGTGCATGCACACTTTGCCTCTGCCTACACATGCATGCATGCCTCTGGTCTCCTAAAACATTCACGCGTGTGTCAACGAGCTTGGATGACATCCAAACACATGTCTTCAGCCTCTGCTGACTCCTCCGTGTGTGCCCTTGGCCTCCACCCATCCTCATGCACATGCCTTTGTCCATGGCCAAAATCCACATGCCCGCCCTTGGCCACCCTCAACACTCGTGCATGCCTTCAGCCTCAGATGAAACCCATGAGTGTGCTCTTGGCCTTTTCTGACTCTCTCATGCATGCCCTCAGTCTTGGTCAACTTCCATGTTCATGCACACGCACTCGTCTTCCACCGACAGTCACAAGCATGTCCTCAGATCCCAGTGACACTGGTGCATGAGCCCTCAGCCCACACCGACAGATGTGAGCACAGCTTTGGCCTTCACTGTCACTCGTGTGCATGCCCTCAGCCTCGACTGACACCCACGGTTTGCACCCTTGGTCTAGGACAACAGCAGTGCACATTCCCCAGCCTCCATCGAAACTCAAGTACAAGCCCTCAGTCTTGTATGACACCCATGCATTTTCCCTCTGTCAAGATTTATGTGTGCACCCACAGACTTGGACTACACCTGCATGTGCTCCCTCAGCTTCTGCAACACTCATTCCTACACCCTTAGACTCAGAAGGTGTCACCGTGCATGTCCTCAGCCTCAGACTACACCCGTTTGTGTGAACTCAGCCTCCACCAGCCCTCATGTGCGTGCCCATGACCTTATCCAAAACCTGAGTGAGCATCCTTGTGCTCTGCTGACGCTCATGTATGTACCCTTGGCCTCCACCGACAGGCACGTGCACACCCTCGGTCCCCATTGACACTCACGTGCTTACCCCCACCCTCTGCCGAAACTCATGTGAGTGACTTCAGCCTCTTCTGACACTCATGCACATGCCATCAGCCTCAGACAACAACCATATGCATGCCCTTGTCCTCGGAGGATACCCTCATATGTACCCTTCGCCTCCGCTGAGTCTTGTGTGTGCACCCTCTGTCTCAGACAACACCCACATGCATGCCCTTGGCTTCAGATGACACTAGCTTGCAAGCACCAATACATGCATGTGCCTTCAGCATCTGCTGACTTTTGTGCACTTGCCCTCAGCCTTGAATGACACATGTCTGCATGCCCTTTTCCTCTGCCAACACTTGCGCTTGTGTCCTCAGCCTCAGATGCACCCATGCATGCACCATCTACCTCTGCTGACCCTCATATGCACTCCCTTGACTTTGGATGAAAGTGCGCACGCACTCTCACCCTCTGCTGACTCTTGTGCACATGCCCTTGACCTCAGACGAAACTCATGTGCTCACCCTCAATCTTGGCTGACACTTGCACTTTGCTCCCTTGGCCTCAGATGACATGCAAGCACATACCCTTGGCCTTCCCCGACACTCTCTTGCCTGCCCTTGACGGCTGCCAACACTTATGCATGAATTTTTGGCTTTGGATGACACCCATGCACGTGCCCTCAGCCTCTGTCGACATTCATGTGCACTCCCGACCTTGGATGACACATGCTAGCATGCCCTCATCTTCTGTCTAAGCTTGTACACGCATCCTCGGCCTCTTACAACCCTCATGCATGCTCCCTCATCCTTGAATGACACCTACATGTGTGCTCTCAGCCGCCTTTCACGCTTGTGTCCTCAGTCTGAGACAACAACTGCACCCAAGACATTGGCCTCAGCTGACATATGTGCTTTGTGCCCTTGACTTCAGACAATGTGAGCGTGAGTGCCCATGGCCTCAGCTGAAACTCACGTGTGCCCTTGGGCCTGCGCACACTCCCATGCCTCCACTGGCAATCACTTGCATATCTATAGCCTTGGATGACACTTGTATGCATGCCACCTACCTCCGCTGACATTTGCTTGTGTGTCTTCAGACTTGTATGACAACCATACGCACTTCCTTGGCCTCCTGTCGATGTGTGCCTGCATGTCCTCAGATCCCAATGATACTCGCAAGTGCACTTCCAGATTATGTTTACACATGCGCGCATGCAGTCAGCCTCTGCTGATATTTACATGCACCCTTGGCTTTGTATGAAACACATATACGTGCCCTTAAATTCTGCTGACACTTGTGTGTGAACCCTTGGCCTCTGATGAAAACTGCATGCATGCCCTCACCCTCTGCTGACATTCGTACCATGGGATGATATGTGTGTACATGCCCCAGCCTCTGTTCACACTCTTGACCTCAAAAGACACCTCCATGTGTGCTTCAACCTACACCAACACTCTTGCAGGCCCCCATGGCCTTGGATGACACCTGGTCCTGTGCCCTCAGCCTCCACCTACATTTGTGCATGCACCCTAAGACTTTCATTCCAAGACGTGGCAAGATGGCAACAGGGCAACACGGTGTCTGAAGCCCTCTGCAAGGGAGATCTGCAGTGGGTCTCGGACTCTCGCCCCAGGGGGCTGGGGACCCCAGCATCGCAGCCTGCTTTTCAGACAGAGCTCGGCTGTTGCCACCGCTGGGACATCGCAATGACTGGACAGTTTTACTGCATTGCAAACAGTCCTGCTGCCGCCACCGCAGCCCCTGCCCCCACCGCCACTGCCGTTGCCGCCGCCACGGCCTCTGGGAGGGGTAGCACATCACACCACCTGGTCCAAGGAGATCCACAACAAACCGCTTCAGGGAAGATCTGCTGGGATCGCTGCCACCTGTCCTGCATCCCAGACTGTCCTGCCCACCCGGCGTGTGGCTCCTATTACCTGCTCGGAGGCAGGCAGCCATCTTGTTCCTGTCCAGCCCCACCCCCTCTGGGGCCAGCAGATGAGATAGCACCACCTGCTGGCGATTCAAGGTAACAACACCGAAACGGGAGAAACAAGCTTGATAAAGACATAGACCAAACTACTGAACGGAGGTTAATCTGAACTGTCCTTCACAGCAGATCAGGGGAACTGACTCTAACTGCAAACTAATTTACCAGCTTGAAAAGAAAACTAGAAATCAGACTTGAAAGGACATTGGACTTAAATGAAATGTCTCAGAGTGTGCTTCATTGATTCTATTAGTTTAATGGCTTAATTCTATTCCTACTGTATTGTTCCCTTTTTTCTTTTTTCCTTTTCCTTTTCTTCTCTTTTCTTCTGTCTGTAAACCATGTCTTTGTATAGAGGAACAG